>NC_085993.1:46724679-46874679 GCF_030014385.1 Trichomycterus rosablanca | reverse complement strand
TGTTTAATAAATACTACAAATTCAGACACACTACCCGCTCTCGCGTACTGCTTTCGTGTACTGTTCAGTATGGAAGTATGCGATTTCGGACGCAGCTTAAGTCTTTAGTTGATCCCCCTTTTACACTCAAACATAAAACCATCATTTTTTTTTACCAAATCATCTGTTTATTATGGAATGTTTCAAAATGATAAATTCTATTTTTTACAATAAAACAATAAAAGTCATTTTTTTCTTTGTACTTTTGTCAGTTAAATAAAGATTAAATAGAATGAACAAATCACATTTTTTTTACATTGCATTGTATAAAGACTTTCCAGAAATGGGGTTTGTAGCAACTCAATACAGTTTGAGCAATTGAGGGTTAAGGGCCTTAGGGGGATAACAGTGGCAACTTGGCAGTGGTGGGGCTTAAACTGGCAACTTCTGATTACTAGTCCAGTACCTTAACCACTAAGCCATAAGACATGACATAAAAGTTATAATAATGAAATATAATATCAGCATGAATTACGTTGAATTTAAAAACATCTCATGAACAGGCTAACATTTATCAAAGTAACAGGCAAACTCTTAGAACTGTAATTATCCAACACATTAAACTCCAAAAATCTATGAATAATTAGGTTACACAACCCAGTCTGCTCCTTTGTGCAAGGAGGAACAAGAGGAGCACTGCCAAAGCCCTACAGAATGACCCCGGAAATGACCAAACTGTCAGAAACAGACTCCATGAGGGTCGCATGAGGACCTGACGTCCTCTAATGGGACCTGTACTCACAGCACAGCACTGTGCACCTCGAGTGGCAGTCTCCAGAGCACACCAGAATTGGCAGGTCCGCCGGTGGTGCCTTGTTCTCTTTACAGATGAGAGCAGGTTCAGACTGAGCACATGTGACAGCCGAGTTGAACGTCATCATCCAGCATGACCGGCTTGGCAGCGGGTCAGTAATGGTTTAAAGAGGCATATCCTGAGAGGGTCGCACAGACCTCCATGTGATTGCCAACGGTACCCTGAGTGCTTTATGGTACCAGGGTGAAACCCTCAGAGCCATTGTCAGACCTTACACTGGCGCAGTGGGCCCTAGGTTCTCATGTGGCCAGAGTGTGTAGGCTGTTACTGGTTGACAAAGGCATTGATGGCATTGACTGGCCCTCACGTTTCCCAAAATTGAAAACCAGGGACAGTATTAATCAGTGCATCTAGTGCCGCCAAGTAGCACCACAGGAGCTCACTGATTGCCTGGTCCAGGTCTGGAGGGACACCTCCAGGGCACCATCCATCATCTTATCAGGGCCATGTTGTCAGGAGAGCATACAGGCACATGGGGGCCATACACACTACTGAGTCACATTATGAACTGCTGTGATTAAATTCATGCAAATTGGATCATCATGTGATTTCAGTTTTTTACTTTGATTGTCAGTGTGATTTTAAATCCAGGCCTCATTGGGTTGATGGTTTTGGTTTCCACTGAGCATTGTCACATCATTTTATTCTCACCAAATGTTTTACAACTTGAATATTTAGTTCATCGAGATGCAATGTGGGATTTAAGCGTCCTGAGGTTTGGAAGCTGGAGCGGGATCAGGGCCTCCCTCTGCTCGACTGGCTCTCTGCCACGACGTCCTGTAGCATGCAGCCCTAATCAAGTTATCATATCAACAAATCTCTCATCAGGGGCCCACGCTTGACACCATCAGAAAGAGAGGCCAGCCGACGACTAATTTTCAGCAGCAGGATGCTGCAGCTCGCCTGCTAGGCGGCATGAAAGGTACCTGCACTGGCTGCTCGAGCTGCCCCACTGAGGCAGCCATCACGCTGGGCACCATGCTGGGGCCGTTATTTGATTAGCTGCAGCGCTAAGTGGGGAGCTCCATTCTCTGCCTAGCTAGTCTCCCACAGGGCTGTCGGTCTTGCTAACTGCAAGGGAAAGACAAGGGGCATCAAAAGGAACATGGCACTACAATATAAATAATACATTTGTCTAGAAAAGTGAAATGGGCCCGGTCGTGTCTCCGCGGGCGGCGGTGGTACAGCTTTTATCATTGATAGCAGCACGGTGCCACCCTGCCAAGATCAAACCTGTCATTCAGTACGGGATTTGTTTGATTGGCACTCCTTTTATCAGCTAAATAATTATGCACACAGTGTAATATACTTTTTACATGATTTCATGAAACCCGAAAGGAATCACTGTTATATATGCTAATATGCGTATATCAGAAATGTGTAACACAAGGACTACCAACATCACATTTCACAGATATATTAACATCTGTGATCAAATCTGCTTTGAAGTAAATAGTTCGGTCAGTTAGAAGTAAGTTTTTTCTGATTAAACCTGACAGAGGACGCCATAAAGCAAGGCATCTCCCAGCGTGCTCTACTGCAGTAACCCCAGGCAGGTGGCATGAGGAGAGGGGTGGTAAGGGGGACCCTCGGGTTGACCTGACACTGCTCTACTACCTGCTGTGATACACAAAAGAAGCCAATCCCAGAGGTCTTACAAGAAAGCCATGCAGATAATGAGAAGGCTAGATCTCCAGAAAGAGCTCACTCTCTCGCCTCTAATCGCCCACTCAACACTTTGTGTTCCGTGAAAAAGATTTATGCTCTTTATTTGAGCCATTATTTGACAGACTTTTTTGTGCCTCACAATAGTTCTTCTTTCATTCACTCCGTCTTTTAACGAACCGAATTAGAGAAATGCTGCTTAGGCATTGCAAATTGATTAAGCCCTCAAACATTTATTAGATTGCCAAAGCCAGGGCTGAGACCCAAAAGGGTGAGAGCTGTCAAGTGGTAAGGACTTCTACTGCTATGCTTGTTTTTGGAATCAGTAAAGGCATTCAGGGGGCAGCCACCATTTTTTAGTTATGAATGTAATTTAGAGAGTAATAAAGTTGGTCTTAGCAAAGATTGTTACAAAGTTATGAGTGTAAATTACTTCTTGAGTAAGAGTAAGATATTAATACAAACCCAGTAAAGATCAAATTACAAACCATTATTAATGTATTACTCATGAAACTACAACCTGTTTGCCAGGTATCATGACTTATTTCATTATTTCACTTATTTATGTTGGAAAAAAATAGGAATAAAGCAAATTGCAGTAAGAGTGCTCTTAACATTATGCTGAATGCTTAAAAGTTATTTTCAGTGTCGATGACCATGTGTTTTGCATATTGTTAAAACATATTATTGGAGTTTCAGCTAAATTGCACTGTAGCTTCATATTATTTAACACAATAGATCTCAAAATAGATCTGGTAGCCTCTTTCATTCTATTAATCCCATTTGTGGCTCTTTGAACCCATAAAACGATATGGCCCGTGAGATGTCCCACTATTCTAACCAAAGCACCATGGAATTGGTCAAATCACAGTCTCATTGAGACATTAGCATGATGACGATGATGACGTTTCATTTACTGAGTTATTCTTTTAAAAATATATATGGCGCCCAGGTGGTGCAGCAGGATATTCTGAACTCCTCGGTTCGAAACTCGGTGTTGCCACTGGTCGGCTGGGCGCAATCTGGCGGGCATAATTGGCAGTGCCTGGTGGGGGCCGGACTATGTGTGGGTGGGTGGGTCTTCATAAGCTGTGTAAGGACCCTGACTGGCGGAAGATACGCCTGTGCAGAATGTATATATGTATATAAAATAATATATAGAAATAAATAACATACTGTATATAAATAATATATTTCAGAATCACATACCAAATCAGATATGATTTAGTGGCTTAGTTGTATTTTAAAAACAAAATCTAATAATGTAATATTATAAATAGTAAGGAATTTGCTTCAAAATTTTGTTCATAGAATATAGGCTACCCTATTGTCCTGCGTACTTGTGCATTGTTATGTCGGTCCGCTAGTTGGTGGCATTTAATGTTAAATCTGAGTATGATCTGGAACCTGAGTTCATGCTGCAATTTGAAAAGATGGCCAATTTCAAAGTAACCTGTTAGTTAGCCTTTGAACAACACAGTGGGTGAATTTTGAGAACCATTCATGTGTTGGCTGTCAGAAAAGAAACAAAAATTTGATATAACCACAGTGTTAACAGAAAATTATCAAAAGAATAAATACAAAAGAGCTGATCACACTAGCTTGGATGTGGATGGGAAAATCATGTAAAGTGCTTAGGTTAGTTTAGCCATGAGAATAGCAATGTATATTGACTTCCATTCATTTTATAAAACAAACTGAGTGCAGTCATAGGATGGAAAGCACTTTTAAATGTGCATGATTTTTGAGACCTTAGATGACACAGCATGAGAAACAGTGGTGACCATAGTGTTAAACAGCTGAATCTTTATATGAAGCAAGAATGGGCAAAACATTAAACTTACAAAACTGAAACAATCAGTAGAAATAAAGATAATGTGGTAAAAATATGTTATATAGTACACATTACATTTTACATTTGTTACAATTAAGTTGGTCAGCCAAAACAGTAAACTGTTTTTTTGTACTTTTATCAGTTAATTAAAGGTTCAAGACAATAAACAAATCATAGATTCTTTATATTGTTGCATGTCCCAACTTTTTATTCAAGGAAATTGGGTTTGTATTTTAATAGCACAAACTGTGTATGATGCATTATCATATTTTAAGTATTTAATAGTTTGTAGTCAACATGAGGTTGAATTTTGGGTAAAGAACTAAATCAAACATGTTTAATTAATGACAACAAACAGCCTGAAAGAATTAGTTCACTAGATTAAATCAAACTTTTGTTTTGCTTTCACACTTTTCTGCTGACTAGCACACTGCCTCAAAAGATGGGTCAACAATGAATATTAGGAAAGAAAAACATTGTCTTAGGAAACTGTTGGCCAACTGTTCCACTTTCTCAAGCTTTATCATCTAATGGGGGTCGAAAGCTGCCGAGCTCGGCAGTTCCGTCACCTTGAAAAGATTTGTCTAAATTGATTGGCAATTGCTTGTAAGAATGAATCGGTCACAGAACACATGCGGAGGTACTTCGTCAAAACGTGGCATGGCCCAGACTTGGGACAAAATGTTTGGAGCTAATCTCTAATAAGCTGAATCAGCAGAAAAACAAAAACAGGGCCACAGATATTAGTTTACAAAGTTAGCGGGACTGAAAAGGAGACTTCCAACAGAGTTATTACACATTGACTCGGGTCCAGGAGGTGAGGTGTGGTTCACCATTTAACAAATAGAAGAACCTAAAATAAGCAACCAGAACAAACTATTCTTCTCGTGATTAGACATGTATGACAATGAAGAGGTCCCTGGAATTACAACTGATCCATCACAATTAACTCCGAAGTGTTTCTAAGCTTGTGGTTGTTTATTAAAAGAAACACTGCAGTAATTAAACTGTTTGTTTGTTTAGTACATTTTATTTTTGGCATTAAAAATGCAGCTTTTTAAATAAAATTTAATAAAATCAAATAAAAAATGTTATGGCATTAATATAATTATTATTAAATGCTCCATATTTAATATTTCACTTAATAAACTGATTCGAATTGCATGTAAATTGTTTAGGAACATTAACGATATGTAGATCATTATTCATTCATTCATTTATTGTCTCTTTACCATCGCTTTATCCTGGTCAGTGTCACAGTGGGTATGTTTCATTGGTCAAAAGTCAGGAAACACCCCGGACAGGTTGCCAATCCATCACAGGGCACACACATACACACACATTCACACTCTTGTTTGATTGTAGTAATTCTAACAAGTCTGACTGCATTTGGATTGGAGTCTGACTGTCTTTGGACTTGTTGAAGAAAACTGGAGCACCCAGAGGAAACCCACATGGACACAGACATAAAATGCAAGCTCCAAACAGAAAAGACCCTGGCTGCTAGGTTGGGAATCGATCCAAGCCCTTCTTGCTGTGCCCACCGCACAGCTGTATCCTTTTCCTAAAAATGCCATTTGTCTTCAATAACCACCTGATCATAATTAAAGTTATGGTAGGTTCAAGGACTACCTGGAAACACTAGGTGAATGGTTGGTAATAACTCTGGACAGGGTGTCAATCCAATGCCTAGTCACTCACTTAAACATTCACTTACACCTATAATGTTAGTGAATGGAGGGGGGGGGGTTGCTGGAGCCTATTCCAGCTTTTCAATGGGCGCAAGGCACACAGTAACACCCTGGACGGGGAGCCAGTCCATCGCAGGGCAGACACACACACACACACCCATTCACTTATAGGCCAATTCAGTGTCTCCAATTAACCTGACTTTATGTTTTGGACTGTGGGAGGAAACCGGAGCTCCCGGAGGAAACTCACGTAGACACAGGGGGACCCTGACCACCCTGCCTGGGGATCGAACCCAGGACCTTTTTGCTGGGAGGCGACAGTGCTACCCACCGAGCCACCGTGCCACCCCCTATAATTTATATGATCTAAAAATAAACATGACAGGAAGTATGGGTGGTGCACTGAATTAGGGTTTAGGGGATCTGGGTTTGAACCTTACCTTTGGTTTGTGTTCTTGAGGGGTCTGGCTTGGTCTATTCAAATTCTTCTGTAAAACATTTGAAGATGGTCAGGCCTTGTATTATTATGTGACATACCACAGACATAAAGCAGTGGTAGCTCAGTGGTTAAAATGCTGCACTAGTAATCCGATGGTTGATGGTTCAAGCCCCACTATTACCAAGCTGCTATTGTTGGGCCTCTGAGCAAAGGCCTCTTAACCTTAAAACTTAGTTGCTTGAATTGTTTTCAGTAATAATTGTAAGTCACTTTAGATAAAAGTGTCTTCTACATGCCGTAAATTAAAGATATCCAATGCTAACAACTAAATTGATTATTTTTTGAAATAAACAATTAAGATGACAAAAAAAAGTTTGTTATGCAGGAATAGGAATATACACCAATCAGCCCTACCATTAAAACCACCTCCTTGTTTCTACACTCACTGTCCATTTTATCAGCTCCACTTACCATATAGAAGCACTTTGTGGTTCTACAATTACTGACTGTAGTCCATCTGTTTATCTACATACTTTTTAGCCTGCTTTCACCCTGTTTTTTAATGGTCAGGACCCCCACAGAGCAGGTATTATTTAGGTGGTGGATTATTCTCAGCACTGCAGTGACACTGACATGGTGGTGGTGTGTTAGTGTGTGTTGTGCTGGTATGAGTGGATAAGACACAGCAGTGCTGATAGAGTTTTTAAACACCTCACTGTCACAGCTGGACTGAGAATACTCCACCAACAAAAAATATATCCAGCCATCAGCGCCCTGTGGGCAGCGTCCTGTGACCACTGATGAAAGTCTAGAAGATGACCAACTCAAACAGCAGCAATAGATGAGCGATCGTCTCTGACTTTACATCTACAAGGTGGACCAACTAGATAGGAGTGTCTATAAAAGTGGACAGTGAGTGGACACGGTATTTGAAAACTAACACACCACCACCATGCCAAATAATACCTGCTCTGTGGTGGTTCTGTGGGGGTCCTGACCATTGAAGAACAGGGTGACAGCAGACTAAAAAGGTATGTAGAGAAACAGATGGACGACAGTCAGTAATTGTAGAACCTCAAAGTGCTTCTAAATGATAAGTGGAGCTGATAAAATGGACAGTGAGTGTAGAAACAAGGAGGTGGTTTTAATGTTATGGCTGATGAGTGTATATTCTATAGTATATGTTTATATATAAAGGTAATATCTGCTTATATGTGACATGGCCTGCAACACATTAAAAATAGCCTAACTGAATTTATTTATTCATATTTAGTGTGTGAATTTTACTAAAGAATAATAAGAAATGGTCAATAAAATATGTGATTATTTAAAACTTTGGTATAGTCTACATAATTGTTCCTGGCTGTCAGAGCTCGAGTGGCTCATGGGTAGCCTGAGCCGGTGCACTAACAGTAATTTATAAGCATACATTCTTGGCTGCCAGTGGGAAACTTATGCCTAGCTCGGCGTGGGACAGGAGGGGGTGAGCAGAGGCTCTTTGAGTCTTTGTGCCAAATCTTTTTTGCTCTTTCTTGAATGAAAAAAAGCACCCACCTCTGAGAGAGAGCCTAGGCAGCCATCCCATGAAAGACGGGTTGGCAGCCGCGCAGCATGGAACCAAAGCTGCGTAAAAAAGGGCAGTATAGCAAGGATCCGATATGTAGTAGAACCCCCTGGCATCTCACGCCAGCTCAGCTTTCCACGCCACTCACTCTTTCCCCCTGGGTCTGCCACCAGCTACCCAGTAAACGCCCGGACTAATCCAGCAGGAAAATGGGGGCTACGCAGGTGGTCCCGCTTGACAGCCTCGACTGTGCTATGCATCTTTACCCACCATCGTTCTTCCAGCTTTACAGTCACTGGAAAACAAAAGGGTGTTTAAATGACAGATAAATCCCATTTTGGAAAATGATTTGGGGAAAACAGAACTGAATTCTCCTGTGGCGTTCACTGTTCTTCAAGCTTTGTCTGGAATCTGTGCTCTTTATCAGTATGATGGTGGTTCAGAGACGGGTGCTGGTGTATGATGTTATGGGGGAGATAGTGATAGTTAACAGGACTGATAGGGTTCTGGGGTTTAATATGTTTTTATATACAGCGTTGGGCAGTAATAGAATTCAGAATGTGTATTTCAAATACAAAAATGAGGTATGTGTATTATAGGTGTATTTAGTCCAAGCAGGACACAGCAATGTGGTGGTGGTGATGGTAGGTGGGGAAGTGTGTGTAGGGGAGGTGTAGGGATGATTCCAGAGTACCCATACAAGACAGGGTCCCACAAATATTGTATTACAGACTATTATATAGGTTTTTTATAAAAGTAATTATCCCAGTCACATGATCCAAATGTAATTGTTTCTTACTTTAAATAAAAATACAGTACCAGGGTGAAATTTGCTAATTAAAAAAAAATAGAACATTTTGAGCAAAATTACGAAAAGTGTAACATTGTTGATCTGTTAATTAAATAAGGATATGTATATGTTCCTCCTTCTTACATCCTACATTCTGTTTACATTTGATATAACAGTGATTACTGATGTTTAGATATTACTCGCTCACTCACTTTTTTAACCGCTTATCCAGTTAGTGTCGCAGAGGGCAAGGCACACACCCATTCACCTTTAGGTCAATTCAGTTTCTCCAATTAACCTGACTGCATGTTTTTGGACTGTGGGAGGAAACCGGAGCCTCCGGAGGAAACCCACGCAGACACGGGGAGAACATGCAAACTTCGCACAGAAAGGACCCGGACCGCCCTGCCTGGGGATCGTACCCGGGACCTTCTTGCTCTGAGGCAACAGTGCTACCCACCGAGCCACTGTGCTGCCCTGTTTAGATATTAGCCATGCCAAATTATTATTATTATTATTATTATTATTATTATTATTATTATTATTATTATTATTATTATTATTATTATTATTATTATTATTATTATTATTATTATTATTGTTATTATTATTATTATTATTATTATTATTTATATAACAGTGATTATTAATGTTTATATATTAGCCATGACAAATTATTATTATTATTATTATTATTATTATTATTATTATTATTATTATTATTATTATTTATATACAGTGATTATTAATGTGTAGATATTAGCCATGACAAATTATTATTATTATTATTATTATTATTATTATTATTATTATTATTATTATTATTATTATTATTATTATTATTATCATTATTATTATTATTATTATTATTATTTATATAACAGTGACTAATAATGTTTAGATATTGGCATGAATTTTTATTATTATTATTATTATTATTATTATTATTATTATTATTTATATAACAGTGATTAATAATGTTTAGATATTGGCCATGATAAATTATGTTTACTATTATTATTATTATTATTAGTAGTAGTAGTATTTATATAACAGTGATTAATAATGTTTAGATATTGGCATGAAAAATTCTTATTATTATAATTCTTAATTGTTATTGTTATTATTATTATTTTATATAACAGTGCTTAGTGCTTTTAAGCCACAAACACACACACACACACACACACACACACACACACACGTCACTTCATCTCTTCCAAGTAAACAATGCTCATGTAGCTTGTTCCTCCTCATACCAATATTTCGACTGAGTCCTTATCAAGGTCACTCCAGTCTTTATAAGTTAGGATAAGATAACAGAACATCTTTATTTGTCATATGAGAGGGTTAAGCGTTCTGCTCAAGGGCCTAACAGTGAATGAACGGTAGAGCCGGGATCTGAACTTGCGACCCTCCATTTGATATCCCAAAGTTCTACCCACTATTGGTGAAACGTTTACAAACACATGTAAGTGATGAATGTCATGGCAGTTTAGTGAAGTTTTGGTAATTTCTAAACAAATTTTTACCCCCCCCCCCCCCCCCCCCCCCAACTAAGAAAAACTAAGAAAAATATCCAATAAATGCTAAAACTTTTTTTCCAAATTTTAATAACACAAAACATTGCAAGAACTCCCATGATGTACAAGTTTATGTAAAGTTTTAACTTTATTTGTACCATTCTTACATAGAGTAGGGTTAAGGGTGTACACACACACACACACACACACATGCAGTCCCAAGTTCCCCTGGGCGCACACGACACAATCAGTACTTCAAAGTCCTGCTGGAAAATATGCCAAAATGGAAACCATTAGAGGTAATTACCCAGCTCTTATGCAGAGAACGGGTGGCATGGCCTAGCATGTGTGTGCATGTGTGCATGTGCGTGTGTGTCTTCACTAAGCACAGAGGGATGTTTTTAAGGATGGTGGGAGAGACAGTAGACCTGCATCAGTTTTACAGCTTCCCGTGGGAGTTCGAGACTGCATGCTAGAAGTGATGAAAGAGCCTCATTCTCCCAGCTCATGGTCCAAAGGCATTCTTCAGGCTCACTTGAGCAGAACCACACACACAACCACCCTCACTCTTGTCTTTCCCAAGCCTAATAAAACTCCCAAATACCCCCCTCCCAATCTTTATCTCGCACCTGAAGCATATTCTACAACCACCGGCTGAATTTTGGCAGTCTGTCATCACGAATCTACAACTGTCCACCTATCCGGTCATGGCCAGACGCATCCACATGCTAACCCACACTAACATTACCTTATCATGTGACCCTTTCTTGACTCGGTTGTTCCTTGCTTGTCTGTTTTAAGCTGAAGGTCTGGGCTGCACTGTATTAAAAGAGACAAATAGATATAATATTTAGAAAGTTGTGTTTAAATCTCCTGGTGGGTATTTTGAAATATCTATTCGTGTCACGTGAGGCACCCATATGACTAAATAGAGGGCGGTGTTATGACAGGACTTGTGGAAGAACTCGAGGAAGATGAGGAAGATTAAGAATAAGCTGAATGGACATCACAACATGGTTTGCGTTATCAGATGCTAGTCTACTTTAAGAGGCAGAAAGCATTGGAGAAAGCAGACCCATCTATGCAGCCAACCATCACGAAGTGATGATAGCATAGTGACATGGCATGACATAAAGCTCGTTTATTTCTAATTTATTACATATACAGTTTTCAGCTTTAACAAAACCATGTGTCACCATTTTGTCACATCTGTATTTAATGCTTTGCACATATATGGACAAAAGTATTGGGACACTTCTTCTAATTTTAAAACGTATGTGTTTCTGCCACAGTAATGCTAACAGGTGCAATAAATCAATTATACACCGATCAGCCATAACATTAGAACCACCTCCTTGTTTCTACACTCACTGTCCATTTTATCAGCTCCACTTACCATATAGAAGCTTTGAACTTTGTAGTTCTACAATTACTGACTGTAGTCCATCTGTTTCTCTGCATGCTTTGTTAGCCCACTTTCATGCTGTTCTTCAATGGTCAGGACTCTCCCAGGACCACTACAGAGCAGGTATTATTTAGGTGGTGGATCATTCTCAGCACTGCAGCGACACTGACATGGTGGTGGTGTGTTAGTGTGTGTTGTGCTGGTATGAGTGGATCAGACACAGCAGTGCTGACAGAGTTTTTAAACACCTCACTGTCACTTATGGACTGAGAATAGTCCACCAACCAAAAAATATAGCCAGCCAACAGCACCCCGTGGGCAGTGTCCTGTGACCACTGATGAAGCAATAGATAAGTGATCATCTCTGACTTTACATCTACAAGGTGGACCAACTAGATAGGAGTGCCTAATAGAGTGTACAGTGAGTGGACATGGTATTTAAAATCTCCAGCAGCGCTGCTGTGTCTGATCCACTCATACCAGCACAACACACACTAACACACCACCACCATGTCAGTGTCACTGCAGGTCTGTGGTGGTCCTGACCATTAAAGAACGAAGTGAAAGCAGGCTAAAAAGGTATGTAGAGAAACAAATAGACTACAGTCAGTAATTGTAGAACTACAAAGTTCAAAGCTTCTATATGGTAAGTGGAGCTGATAAAATGGACAGTGAGTGTAGAAACAAGGAGGTGGTTTTAATGTTATGGCTGATCGGTTTATAACGTTTATTATATTCTTTGCAACAGTTTAGGTAAGGTCCTTTCCTGTTCCAGCATAAAGCAATCTCTATAAAGACATGATGAAAAGCTTGGTTAGAAGATACTCCAGTGATCTGCACAGAGCCCTGACCTCAGCCCCACTGAACAGCTTTCAATTGAAGCTTTCTTGACAGCCATTGTACGACGCCCCTAGAGCCAAGTGGGTTAAGGGCCTTGCTTAAGGGCCCAACAACGACTACATGGCAGAGCCAGGATTCTAACCCACAACCTTCCATTCAATAGCCAAGATAGCCCAGTGTTGGATCATTATAATGTCATTTAGAGACAGGGATCTTGAAAGCACACAAATACAAGGGTTCTTCAAAAAGTTTCCACACTGGTTAAACTCTATTTATTAAGAATTTTAAAAACAAATGACATCCCTTTCCTACATAATCACCTTCTGATGCATTTTTCCCGGCGTCGTACCAACTTTTTTGGTTGAGCGCGTAGCCACTGATGCACCTCTGCTTTCACATCATCATCACATGAAAATCTTCTTCCCCTTAAAGCTTCTTTGGGTGTCCAAAAAGGTGGAAATCAGATGGTGCTAAATTGGGTTTAAAAGCGTCTCTCAGTCTCTCAGACACGACCGGTTACTACTTCTCCCTCCCTCACCGTTTCCAATGAAAATATAAAAGTTTTAAATAAGGCCATTGTTTGTGTGTAAAGCAAATAACACACAAAGATACGTTCCAACAGAGTGCCGTTGGAACTCACAACTAGCTCACAACTAGCTCGGCAACTAACAAGCCGTAACAAGGTGCATCTTGATGACATCATCAACATGTGCCACTGATCTACAACTCATCTGCAACAGGCATTCAGAAATTAAAACACACTGATCTACTTACACTTTTAGCATTAAAAAAATCATCTACTACTGCCACATCTAAAAACACTGTTTAAACACAATAAAAATCACTTTATAAATGATAAATCACTCACCTGAGATAAAGAAAATCTATCTTGTCCCGGTTTGGAGATCTCTCACATCCTCAACATTAATCCATCAGTGTTATGAAATAAAACAAACTACACCGTTTCCCGTTTAGCCACAGACGTCCTCTTCACAATCCAGCAGGGTTTAATAATCTAAAAACGTGACAGAAATTTAATGGAAAATCTCAACTCTGTGTCAATTCTAATTGGTCCATCGCAGTTTGAGTGATATCCACATTTTCCAATTGTAGACACTTTGGACGACACGCCATAAAGCGAGATGTGCCACATGAACAACAGCTCGAACATAAGTGAAACCAAAAATGCTGCTAAATGTTCTGTGTGTAAAAGTTAAAATAAAAAACAGCAGTTTTGTATAAGTGTGATGTTGTAGGTTCTGTATTTATTCCTTTAGAATATTTGTTTCACAGTCTGAGCATTGTTATTTAGATAGCTAGTTTAACCATGGTGCATTGAGATGTATAATTACTGCGTAGTTGTTTGAGAGGAGAAATGACGGTATCGGACTGGCATCGGTATCGGCAGATACTCAATTTGCATTATTGGTATCGCACATAAAAAAGTGGTATCAAGCCAGCCCTAAATTTAAGTAAAAACTGTTTAAATAACATGAATCAATAGTTAAAATTTTATTTTGGCTAGTTAATATCATTAAGTAATCGTTTTCGGTAGTGTACACTTGTAAGCCTTTGTGTCCTCACGAAAAGGGACAAAAGCCAAACACTATCCAGATGTTCTGTTAGACCTGATCTATAAACAAACTGCAGAGCACGTACGTGGTATAATTCCGCCTCTTTGGCAGATCAAATCATGAGACAGACAGACAGGCAGGCAGGCAGGTAGGAACAGCTCCTTTACAGATGAATCCTTCTCACTATGATCTGCTGAGTGAGTTCTTCCTACCGCTGCAATTTTCCCTCCATATTATTCAGCCACAGGTCACACAGGCACGAGCGGGAAACAATCTGTGGGGCCCTATCAGTGAAATCAACACCAGTGTATGACTTCAACTGTCTGCATTGGCGATGTTGCATCGACCACCTGTTGTAAAAATTGCAGGGTTCTTTTGTGACAAATCTCTCCACATTCTTCACTTCTCAGGCTGTCTAAGAAACCTAAGCTTTTTACCAATTTCTTCCCTGTGTTTTGCCACACTATTATTAAACTCCATGGTTACATGCTTGCCTTCATGAGTCTGTCGGACAAACGTTTCAATGGAGTCCAGTCTTGTGAATTCTATATGTCTAGTCTGGTCTCATATAGTGCAGACACCAAAGACGCTCACTGAATCTACTCAGAGCCTGTCTCCACTATAACAAAAGGACTGCATTTACAGGACTAAACTGCTAAATTAACTGTAGCATTGAAATGTTTATGGAAAAAGAGGTTCAGTTTAACAAGGCGATGTTAAAAGACTGGGTTTTTTTATCGAATGTAGATTTCTCGGACCATCTTTCAAACTGGGCAAGTCTGGGAGTAGTGTTTAATGAATAGTATTTTATAGCATGCCACATTGAATTTGAAACCGTGCAGTTTAGACAATGCATAGTCACATAATCAGCACAGTTTAATGAGGAATCTATCTATTTGCCAAAATTCAAGCCACAGACATCTTTACATGGCTTGTTTTGCCTCAAAGTGTGGGTTGTTGTGCCTACTTTACAAGATTTGTTAGCAGATACGCATGAAAAGTTGTTGTTGCAATACTTGGCCTCATAGATCTATTATCTGGAGAGAACGTAGATTATATGCTCCCTAAATTGGTAGCCTTTTCTTGTTTTAATTTATGTGCATCATAGGCTAAAATTCTTTTTATTTATTTAATACCAGGACTTATTTAAAACAAATTACTTATTTTAAACCTGCTCAAGTATTACAGTTTGGTAAAGCAATAAACACAATATCAGCTCCACTTACCATATAGAAGCACTTTGTAGTTCTACAATTACTGACTGTAGTCCATCTGTTTCTCTGCATGCTTTGTTAACCCCATTTTCATGCTGTTCTTCAATGGTCAGGACTTATGCAGGACCACTACAGAGTAGGTATAATTTATGTGGTGGGTCATTCTCAGCACTACAGTGACAATGTGTGTTGTGCTGGTATCAGTGGATCAGCCACAGCAGCGCTGATGGAGTTTTTAAACACCTCACTGTCACTGCTGGACTGAGAATAGTCCACCAATCAAAAACATCCAGCTAACAGCACCCCGTGGGCAGCATCCTGTGACCACTGATGAAGGTCTAGAAGATGACCAACTCAAACAGCAGCAATAGATGAGCGATCGTCTCTGACTTTACATCTACAAGGTGGACCAACTAGGTAGGAGTGTAGAAACAAGGAGGTGGTTTTAATGTTATGGCTGATCAGTGTATATAGTTAGGCAGTCATAGCCTAGTGGTTAAGGTATAAATGGCCGCTGGTTCAAGCTCCACCACTGCCAGGTTGCTGCTGTTGGGCCCTCAAGCAAGGCCCTTAACCCTCAATTGCTTAGACAGTATACTATCACTATCACAGTGCTGTATGTCATTTTGGATAAAAGTGTCTGCTAAATGCTGAAAATGTAAGAAAAAATAATTGTAATCATTAAAAGCTATACATCATGTTGACAAAGCAACATACTGCATTTCTGTCCTATTAATTAGCACTAAGTTGTTGTTTGTTTTTTTTGTTTGTTTGTTTTTTCTTGTTGAGGTGGATATTTGGAGGGATTTTTTTATTTCATTTTTTTTTTTTATGTAGAATTTACATACACAAGTGTCAGCACCTGTTTCAAGAAAGCAGGACAAATAATGATATCACTTGAGTCCACGTTACACATGTCTCAGTAATCAACTTACAGTGTAAAGACAGGAATTAAACACATTGTTTGCTTCATTTAGCATAATAATGACTTACCAGCGTGTCTAACAGTGCTGCTGAGAGTTATTAAGTGTCACGCTTTAAGCCTCCCTGTGCTCTAGTGTGCCACGCCCTTCTCTCCCCAGTCTCCAGCCAGCCTCCCTCTCCTGATTGGTTAGCTGGGGCTAATTAGCCCCGGCTGCCTGTATTTAGGAGAGGATCAGGGAAAGGCTGGTTGGAGACTATTCTGTGGTAACTCTGTTTGCTCTGGTTCCTGTTTGGTCATAGCTCTTGATTCTGATTCCTACCTGCTCTGCTCCGTCCCATCCGGTCTGTTCATTCTGTTTTGGTTTTGTTCTATGTTCCTGTCTAGTTAGTTCATGTTCTAGTAACCTGTTTAATCTTTGTTTAGCCTGTCTGTTTAGCCTGTTGGTTCGCCCTGTTAGTCATTTAAGTCCTGTTTGCCTTTAGTCCTGTCTAGTTCTTGTTTAGCTTAGGGTTTAGGTTCGTGTTTGTATATTTAGCATTTATCTTAGCTTAGGTCAAGTATTTGTTGGTTTTGTTTGTGTGATCTTTTGTCTTTATTGTTATTAAATATATCAGTTAATACCTCTCTGCGTGTGTGTGCGCCCCTCCTGTCAGTCTAGCCCACTTACCGTTACATAATAGTCTCCCCTTTTACCAGAACACAGCGAGATGTTTTTGGTACATGAATTCCCGGAGTGTAACTCCATGAGGTTCCCACAGACCTTTCCGTTAAGTAGGCCAGCTCCGTATGATGGAAGCGACTCAGGCGTCGAAGGCTTCCTTCTGCAGAGCCAGCTCTACCTGCAGAACCTTTTAGACCCCCAGCCAGCTGAAACCGATAAAATTCGGTTTATGATGTCAAGGCTGAGGGGCCCTGCTCGTGACTGGGCCAGGAAGCTTTGGTCTGACAGGGGAGTTGTGCTGAACTCGGTTAAGGTGTTCAAGGGCCTCATGAGAGCAAAATTCTCGCAGCTCATTGACGGTGCTCCAGTTTCCTATATGGCGCCCCCTGACGGCGCTCCTGTTTCCTCGATGGCGCCCCCTGACGGCGCTCCTGTTTCCTCGATGGCGCCCCCTGACGGCGCTCCTGTTTCCTCGATGGCGCCCCCTGACGGCGCTCCTGTTTCCTCGATGGCGCCCCCTGACGGCGCTCCTGTTTCCTCGATGGCGCCCCCTGACGGCGCTCCTGTTTCCTCGATGGCGCCCCCTGACGGCGCTTCTGTTCCTGAATTGGCGCCCCCCGTTGGCGCTCCTGTTCCAGAGTTGGCGCATCCCGAGGGCGCTCCTGTTTCTGAGATGATCCTAGTTGGCGCTTCTGTTTTTGGGGTGGCGCACCCCGAGGACACTTCTGTTCCTGAGTTGGTGTCTTCCGACGACACTTCTGTGCCTGAGTTGGTGTCCTCCGACGGCACTTCTGTTCCTGAGTTAGTGTCTTCCGACGACACTTCTGTTCCTGAGTTGGTGTCTTCCGACGACACTTCTGTTCCTGAGTTTGTGCCCTCCGATGGCACTTCTGTTCCTGAGTTGGTGCCCTGCGACGGCACTTCTGTTCCTGAGTTTGTGCCCTCCGATGGCACTTCTGTTCCTGAGTTGGTGCCCTGCGACGGCACTTCTGTTCCTGAGTTTGTGCCCTCCGATGGCACTTCTGTTCCTGAGTTGGTGCCCTGCGACGGCACTTCTGTTCCTGAGTTTGTGCCCTCCGATGGCACTTCTGTTCCCGAGTTGGTGTCTTCCGACGACACTTCTGTGCCTGAGTTGGTGTCCTCCGACGGCACTTCTGTTCCTGAATTAGTGTCTTCCGACGACACTTCTGTTCCTGAGTTGGTGTCTTCCGACGACACTTCTGTTCCTGAGTTGGTGTCTTCCGACGACACTTCTGTTCCTGAGTTTGTGCCCTCCGACGGCACTTCTGTTCCTGAGTTAGTGTCTTCCGACGACACTTCTGTTCCTGAGTTGGTGTCCTCCGACGACACTTCTGTTCCTGAGTTGGTGTCCTCCGACGACACTTCTGTTCCTGAGTTGGCGCATCCCGATGGCGCTCCTGTTCCTGAGTTGGCGCATCCCGATGGCGCTCCTGTTCCCGAGTTGGCGCAGCCCGATGCCGCTCCTGTTCCCGAGTTGGTGCCCCCTGATGGCACTCCTGTTCCCGAGTTGGTGCCCCCTGATGGCACTCCTGTTCCCGAGTGGGTGTACTCCGACGGCACTCCTGTTCCTGTGTTAGAGTCCCCCGATGGCTCTTCTGTTCCTGTGTCGGAGTACCCTGTCGGTGCTCCTGTTCCTGAGATGACGCCCTCCGATGGCGTTTCTGTTCCTGAGATGACGCCCTCCGAAGGCGCTTCTGTTCCTGAGATGACGCCCTCCGATGGCGTTTCTGTTCCTGAGATGGCGTACTCCGAAGGCGCTTCTGTTTCTGAGATGACGCCCTCAGATGGCGTTTCTGTTTCTGAGATGACGCCCTCCGATGGCGTTTCTGTTCCTGAGATGACGCCTACCGAAGGCGCTTCTGTTCCTGAGATGGCGTACTACGATGGCGCTTCTGTTCCTGAGATGACGCCCTCCGATGGCGTTTCTGTTCCTGAGATGGCGTACTCCGATGGCGTTTCTGTTTCTGAGATGACGCCCTCAGATGGCGTTTCTGTTCCTGTGATGACGCCCTCCGAAGGCGTTTCTGTTCCTGAGAGGACGCCCTCCGATGGCGTTTCAGTTCCTGAGATGGCGTCCTCCGAAGGCACTTCTGTTCCGGAGATGGCGTTCTCCGATGGTATTTCTGTTGATGAGATGATGCTCGACGGCGCTCCGGGCTCCTCGTCAGCGCCCCCCAACGGCGCTTCTGAACTCTCGTCGACACCCCTAGATGGTGCTCCTGACTCCTCGTCAGCGCCCCCAGACGGCGCTTCTGAACTCTCGTCGACACCCCTAGATGGTGCTCCTGACTCCTCGTCAGCGCCCCCAGACGGCGCTTCTGAACTCTCGTCGGCACCCCTAGATGCTGCTCCTGATTCCTCGTCAGCGCCCCCCGATGGCGCTTCTGAATTCTCGGTGACGCCCCCCGACGGCACATCTGGATTTCTGTTGGCAGCCGGCGTCCCACCATTTTTATCACGCCTACCTGAGGACATTCTTAATGACTTTGAATTTGCCCCTCAGGGCCCGGGACCTCCTTGTTTTGGGATATTTTTTTTTTGGGGCACTCCAGGAGGCGTGCCTTTGGGAGGGGGCTACTGTCACGCTTTAAGCCTCCCTGTGCTCTAGTGTGCCACGCCCTTCTCTCCCCAGTCTCCAGCCAGCCTCCCTCTCCTGATTGGTTAGCTGGGGCTAATTAGCCCCGGCTGCCTGTATTTAGGAGAGGATCAGGGAAAGGCTGGTTGGAGACTATTCTGTGGTAACTCTGTTTGCTCTGGTTCCTGTTTGGTCATAGCTCTTGATTCTGATTCCTACCTGCTCTGCTCCGTCCCATCCGGTCTGTTCATTCTGTTTTGGTTTTGTTCTATGTTCCTGTCTAGTTAGTTCATGTTCTAGTAACCTGTTTAATCTTTGTTTAGCCTGTCTGTTTAGCCTGTTGGTTCGCCCTGTTAGTCATTTAAGTCCTGTTTGCCTTTAGTCCTGTCTAGTTCTTGTTTAGCTTAGGGTTTAGGTTCGTGTTTGTATATTTAGCATTTATCTTAGCTTAGGTCAAGTATTTGTTGGTTTTGTTTGTGTGATCTTTTGTCTTTATTGTTATTAAATATATCAGTTAATACCTCTCTGCGTGTGTGTGCGCCCCTCCTGTCAGTCTAGCCCACTTACCGTTACATTAAGATGTTTGAAGAAGCATTATTGTGTACAGTATTTGCTATACTTTTCATACTGTAATACATAATTTGATCATATTTATTTAAATAATAATTAGACAATCGGAAATAAACATTTATAGACTTAAATAAGGAATTAAAAAAATTAATAACTGATTCCCAAATGTACGTTTTCATTAGGTCACATTGCAGACAGAGATGCTAATAGTAATTGACAATTATCCTAAAGCCTGTCAGATCTAATATACAGACGCAGGCAGAATGTTCATGGAAACAGACTTTGACCTCAGAAGGTAAAAAATACAAACTGAATAGCTGTGATGACGCTTTGAGACCGGGCTCACCTCAAAGAAGGATTATAAAGCCATTAGTCACAGTCTCAATGAAGCCGCATACTTTAAGTCAACGTAGATTATTCAGACACCATTTGTGCAAATGTACCACTTTGATAGACACAAGAAAATAAATATTCCTACTTTTGTGCTCTTAGCAGTTTAGGCTACTTGTTTGTTTCTGATATAACTTAAGCAAACTTTAATACACTCATTTGATATCAATTAATACATAATAAATTATGTATTAGACAAGGTTACGCATGGCACTATTGCATTACTTACACCAGCACAACAATAATGTTGTTATCTGCTATACTTATATACTTTGCTTTATTTATTCTCATTCATTAGCCATTCATGTCAAATCAACTTTATTTATATAGTGCTTTTTACAGTAGACATTGTCTTAAAGCAACTTTACAAAATCCAGGACCAAAAATAATTGTAGTTTTTATTCAGTCTAGTCTGTGATAAAGTCTGTAGTGAGTTCTTGACATTCTTGGTGCAACACGCCAGGTTTCCGTTATATCTGGCAGGAGCAGCATTGTTGGAACGGCAGTCTCGACTTCATTCCTTAACCTCAGGTGGGTAAACAGGTTTCCATCAGAACCACCTTGGGGTAAAACAACAGAAAATGTAGTAAAAATTTTAAAATGTGAATTAAGTAAAATATCAGTTTTACAGAGAGTAGTTTTAGACTCCGGCACCCCTAATTATTACAGCATAACTAAAAGGGAGAGCGAGCAGGTAACAAGGTCATGAAGGCTTTCACAGGACATCAGCGCCCACCTCTCCCAAACCTGAGTGATCGGACAAGAGAGGCAGAACGACAGCAACCCAACATCCCTGATCACCACAAGTTTCTATGACCAAGAACCCCCAAGCTCTGTGCCTTTGTCTATATTCGGGGTGGCCTATTCATGTAGCCACTTTAGTCACCTTCCATTACTCTGTAAATACATATTAGTCTAAACACTGTACAATCATTATTATCTGTTTAATATCAACATCATCTGGTTAATATTCTTAACTTATGTCTCTTCATTTCACTTATCTGGTCACTTCCGCACTTTAACTGTAATGTATGTAAATAATCTCTATCTTGCACTTTTGGTTAGATGCTACTGCATTTCGTTGGCTTTTGTTTACTCTGCACAATGACAATAAAGTTGAATCTAATCTAATCTAATCTAATCTAATCTAATGTAGGCAATGTTAGAGTCCTCCTTAAATAAATTACAGCATAATAAAGTACAGCAGCTTTTGAGCTTAGCAGTTAAAATTAACATTAATCTGTTCAATTACAGGACAGATATTCCTGACCTAAATGTTATCCATGATGACCATGAATAAAAACAACTGTACAAAATAAATGCCTTTATTTACAAATTATTATTAAATGTGCAGACTAGTAGTAAGCAAATGAGAGAGGTATTATTTGGGTGGTGGATCATTCTCAGCACTGCAGTGACACTGACATGGTGGTGGTGTGTTAGTGTGTGTTGTGCTGGTATGAGTGGATAAGACACAGCAGTGCTGATGGAGAATAGTCCACCAACCAAAAACATCCAGCCAACAGCGCCCTGTGGGATTGTTTGCTTCATTTCGCGTAATAATGACTTACCAGCGTGTCTAACAGTGCTGCTGAGTTATTAATATTTTTGAAGAAGCATTAATGTGCACAGTGTTTGTTATACTTTTATATTGTAATACATCATTTGATCATATTTATTTAAATAATAATTAGACTTACAGTCTTTTCACTAGCTTATATACCATAAATACTATTGTGTAAACATTTAGGGAATCTGAAGAAACTCAGTCCATTAGGGACAAAACCAGAAACCTCTTGAATGTGTGAGACCTGCTTTACTGTTTACTATTGAAAATGTATGAAGAGGAGAAACACAATGACAACCAGGGGCTAATCAGCTGAAATTCCACTTGGAAAACTGTAATTATTAGTGTCAGTGTACAGTGGTAAACAAGTGTCAGTCCTTTTTTAAATGTGTTGCAGACATTAAATGCTAAATTTCGTACTGTACTATATATATATATATATATATTGATTACATGTATTCTGATATTTCATTGTATTTTAGTTATTTTAATATTTTAATTAACGTGCGGTGGTGGAGGTGTGGGAATAAAGGCACATGACAAGGTATAGTTCACTTTACCTGTTTAGTCAGGACTTCAATGAGTGTTACAACACTGAGTGACTGCCTAGCTCCAGCACCCTATTGGGTTCAATGCTGGGGCCATACGGCTAGTCTCATACAAAAACGAACTAACTGCAGAACATCCAAACGCACATGTATAAACTGGGTGCTGCATTCTGATTGGCTGAGCTGAATGTCACTCACATATTGCCCCTTTTATATCAAATATTTATACAAAATATTTCCTGATAAGTTTTTTTTGTTGTTGTTTTCTTCTCTAACCTATTACCCTCATTGTCTACCTAAATATGGCCTTAACCATTTGCACTCTGGATGCTGTAAATGCCTCATATTTGGCAGACCACCAGCAGGGGGCGTAATAATCAGAATCAGATTTATTGGCCAAGTATGTGGATACACGCAAGGAATTTGGTTCTGGCTGATGGTATCTCTCTAGTAAAAATCCAGTATACAAGCTGTATATGTACAAGTTGCAGACAATGCACAAGAACATTAAACACAAAAATATAAGACTATATACAGGCAATATATAGAAAATGTATGGACTTGTGCATGTATGTATGTACAGTATTCAGTGACCAATTTATGTATGTACATATAAGCAGAGGTACACAATATAATTTAAAGTAAATGCTAATACTTACCTTTATTCACTTTTATTGGCAACATAACCGTGGTTGTCAAAGGCAAACCTGTAAAACTTCCCAACACCCAGTAAGAGGATAATCCAGTTTACTTTATTTATTTTGTCATATACTGTTCCAATGCAGAAAGTATTATATCTACATTCAAACTACAGTACATTCAATTCAATATGTATAGTATGTATGGTACTGCCTTCCTACAAAACTGTTATTAAATGTAACACAACAAAGCAATAATCATTGCAATCATTTCTAAAATTGCAACAAGATCTAAAAACAGATTTTTTTTTTTTGCTATCTATTATTTGTATTGATTTAATTTACCTTTTACTCATTTACTGCTTGTTCATCTGTCCAAGAGCCGTTGCTGGGAACACTGAGCACACAACGATAATTGTTTGACTTGATTTTGCAGTTTATTAAAGAAATGCTTCAGCTTCAGCAGAGGTTTTGAGTGCCACACCCTATCCAATCTGTTGAACTATAAAAGAAACTAAATTCTTAAGCGAATCACACACATAACATGCTTGGTATGTTTGTCCCACTACAAAATGTGCTTTTCTACCCAGATCCAATTCATCACATGTTTGATGGAAAAGAGGACACAGCGATAACAGCAGCCTGTAGGTGTAAAACCAAATATCTTTACAAAGTGACGGAACAAGAACAGGAGCTTCCCTGACTGTTCTGAGAGACAAGAATTCCCAAACACACAGAATCTTTCACACACATACAAAGGTAGCACGCAGGAATCCAGAGCTGCTCGTCACAGTGGTGCATTATCTCACTGCCCAGCAACGTAAAGGCCCACTCACTGTTTTTTCCCAGGGAAGTGGATTAAGCAGTGGCCCACGGAAGCCAAGGCACAGCTTAAGCCGTTTTGCATGGACGGTGGTGAGAGGTGGATGGATAATTTCACATTCCGAAGCTCTCAGAACCACAGGAGGAGGCAGGACTGGAAAAATCTTAAATCCCAGTTGCAATGGACAGCAGCAACAGCAGTGATATTACCAAACTTGTATAAGTATGTCCGCTAGATAATTATGCATTTGAAATGAATTTTGTTATAGCAGATATTCTCATAAGGAATTAGTAATAGTACTACTGGACGTACTGTATACTTCTTCCAGAACAAAACAGAAAAGTACATTTTATTGTACTGTACACGTGTATCTGTATATATGACAAGTGACAGCATTCTGTTGTATTCTCTCTCACTCACTCACTGTCTTAACCGCTTATCCAATCAGGGTCGCAAGGGGTGCTGGAGTCTATCCCAGCTTTTCAATGGGTGCAAGGCACACAGTAACACCCTGAACGGGGCACCAGTCCATCGCAGGGCAGACACACACACTAACACATTCTCCTATAGGGCAATTCAGTGTCTCCAGTTAACCTGACTGCATGTTTTTGGACTGTGGGAGGAAACCAGAGCTCCCGGAGGAAACCCACGCAGACACGGGGAGAACATGCAAACTCTGCACAGGAAGGATCCGGACCACCCTGCCTGGGGATCAAACCAAGGACCTTCTTGCTGTGAGGTGACAGTGACAAATTAAAGAATATAAATAGGTGATAGCAAAAATATAATGTTGATAAGCAAATGTAATTCACTTATTTATTCTTAATTCTTAAGCGTTTTTTTCATTCTGGTCATTTTCCCACTGTGCATAAACCCTTTACTAGAAACACTGTGCACATAGAGGAACTATCCAGACACTGCAGGGCATTATTCTTATTATTATTCTTATTCTTATTCTTATTCTTATTCTTATTCTTATTATTCTTATTCTTATTCTTATTATTATTATTATTATTATTATTATTATTATTATTATTTATAATAATTACTATTATTATTATTATTATTATTGTTTTGTTGTTGTTGTTATTATTATTATTATTATTATTATTATTATTATTATTATTATTATTATTAATTACTATTATTATTATTATTATTGTTTTGTTGTTGTTGTTATTATTATTATTATTATTATTATTGTTGTTATTATTATTACTATCGTTATTATTATTATTGTTTTGTTGTTATTATTATTATTATTATTATTATTACTATTACTATTATTATTATTATAATAATAATAATAATTATTATTATTATTATTATTATTATTATCAATTAGTTCTATTTTACTAAAATATACCATGCTGTAGGGTACCATACATTTGACAATTGCCATTGTGAATGGATAAGTGTGAGTTGCTCTCCACTGGATTTGTGCTCTGTTCATGGGGTATTTTAGTCATGTGATCAGTATTTAGGCATGGCATTGGACCCACTGTTGTAAGTAAAAATTAAATTAATAAATAAATGAATAGTCATGCAGCCTTAATGGAACTGGTTAAAGTAGACACTCTTCTGGGTCCTATAACTGATGTCCATATGGCCCTCTGCCAACTCAGTGTCATATCTCAGCTCTGCAGACGGTGTACTAACTAAAGACATGACAAAAATCTTTCAAGAACACATTTATATTTCTTTTGACATCTTCTCTATGTGCCCGCTTGCATTTCTTCTACCTCCCAAACTCACCAGAAGGTACTGGCTACCATAAAATGCCCCTGGATGTAAGTATGATGTGTGTGGCATATGTGGTGATGTTTGATATATTGTTGCCTTATTAGTTCTTGTCTGGATACAAACACTTGGCTGGTCAGTGCTGGTCAGGTGAGAAACTTGTGTACAGTTTCTGTAGTTAAGTTTAAAGGCAGAATGACTTTAGAGTTAAAGATGATGTTAAATATAACATCTGCTTGTGCTACTTATTTTTTATATTAAAAATTAATATATTTACTAAAACTTTTTTTTTTTCCAAAGTGTGTCTAACGTAGCATTGAGCTTAAAATACATTATTAATTTATTTCTATCAACTGTAAAAGTACAGTATTTCTAGTTAGCAGTGTTACTGCTGCACCACAGTACCAAGATCCTGGTTAAATCCTAAGCTCTGGTTATTGTCTGTATAGTTTGATATGTTTGCATGGGCTTGTGAGCTACTACATGCTAAATCCATGCCAATAGGTGGATTGCCTATTTTGTATGGCTCAGTAAATGAATGAGTAAATGAGTAAACATGTAATGCTTTGTAGAAAACAGGTACCATGCCAAACATATTCTTCTCTGCAGCACAATAACGGAAAGACAAACACAAAGGAAACACAAACGCAAAGGATCTTGTGATGCCTGGAATATCTGGTCAGTGTTAATAGCTGTGGTAAATTCCTTAATGAGAGCTGTGAAACATGAGGAGTGTGTATGTGCTAAAAGCTGTGGGAGAAATTAGGGGGAATCCGGCCTGACGGAAAGCACCTGTGCGGTCCTAGGCGTGTGTGTACATGTGTGTTTGTCTGCATGTTTATATGTATTCTCGTATATTAAAATTATCCATCTCTGAGCTGGTCTAAATACAGTGTGTAGTCTTCTATAAACGTATCGTCTGACCGCGCACGCTCTCTCCGGTCGACCCTGATCTGCCCTGTTGGCTTGGCCATGTGTGGGGTGGCGCGCTGCACGTCCAAACAGTCAGAGAGTTGATGCGTGTGTCAGTGAGGCGCTCTCCCAGATTCCCCCGGCGGCTGGCAACGCGCCGGCTGCGGGAGGGGGGTTCGCCTCTTTCTCACGACCTCTCAGGTTCCTGTGCTCATCTGGGAGCTATTCATTTCCTGCCAGAAAACAGCCTTTCCCCTGCAACTGCACAGAGCGAGACAGAGCAAGAGAGAGAAAGAGGTTGTGTAGAGTGGAAAGGAGGAAAAGGAGGGGGTTTTGGCTGAGGAGCGAGTCCGGGCCTTGGTACAGCAAGCCCTGGGCTTAAATCATAAAGCCCTGGCTTGTCTGAGTTGCAATCAAAGACTCCGAGTTGTGACTCCAAGCCTAGGGAGAGTGAGAGAGGCAGGGAGAAAGATTAAACCATATGGTAGTACTTAAGAGCGAAGGAGGAAGCAAAAAGGGGTCTTTTGGGTTTTTTTCCCCTTTCCTCTCCGGCTCCTTGCATGCACGTGGAGTGTGGGAAAACTTAATTGGCATGTGTGGTAGCTAACCCTACAGTCATGTTGTGACATGTGCACGGGCACCCGAGCAGAGTGGTCAGCGTGCGTGTAACCTAAGACGCTCATAAATGGCAGGGGGTGGAAGCTGCATGCCACTGTCAGCCGACCCGAAGCGTCGTGGGAGGTAAGCCCGGACAGGCTGAATGTGGCTCGGGTCGCTGTGTGCCTCTGTATCCAGCTGTGGTCAGGAAAAGGATGGCTGGCCTGCAGTGACCCTGCTGGAAGCATGAGAGGCTTCTGACCTGGTTACACAGGCCGAGCCACGTTCCTGAATGGGAGGCGTCCCTCTCGCATGTGGTTTTAATCTCCCTGGCCCTGGCACCATAAAAGGTGTGATGGAAATTTGAAATGAACACACTTAGCCACACTTTGTGCCTCTTAGCAGTTTGGTAATTGCAAACAACTGGAAGACCCCACTCCAAAGATTGGCCACACTGGAATAGCTAAAGGCAGAGTACTGTGCATCTGAGAGTGTATTCGGAGCAATGATTTCCTCAAACACAGCTTCTATTCTTTTTTATTTTTAACAAATGTAAATATATAGTAAAGTGAATAAAAATGTAATAAAGAAATAAAGAGATTTTAATGGGAAGCAATTAATAGAGTAAGACTGCAGTGTTACACAGTAGATCGTGTTTCTGCTGCACAAATTTAGCACCCTTAGTTCCTTGACTATAGTATAAGATTACAAAATATCTAGTGGATGGACTGGCTACTTTAATTTGACCCTAGTTGGTTAGTGTTATGTCAGTAAGTAAATAAGCGTGTGATGCTGTACAGCGAACTGGCAACCTGTTGCTTGGGATTGGCTCAGAATCTATTATGTAGATGGATGGATGGATGGATGGACGGACGGACGGACGGACGGACAGACAGACAGATAGACCAGGCATGAGATTCAGAGGAAAACAAACATCTCACTAACAACTGACTCCTATTTGTTTTGGTGTAGCAAAGCTCCAAATTTCAAGTTTAACTCACATATTAGGTCTCTGGTTACCGTCTATGTAAGATTCTGCATGTTAGCTCTGTTTCTGCATTGTTTCTCTCTGGGCACAGTTTTTAACCGCAAAACATGCCAGCAGGTGAATTGACTGCGCTATGTTGCCTCTAGGTGTTTGTACAAATGACTCATTTAGTATTGGATGCCCTTTATTAGCCTGGCACCCTGTTTATGGTGTAAGCCTGCTGCACCCAAAATAGACATCTGACCTACTGTAAGACAGATCAGGATAAAGTGGCTGTTAAAATGACAAAGTAAAATAATTAACGTTTAATAATAAGTAATATACTTTCATTTTATTTCTTCTCACAAACACATACCAGTCGGGTAATCAATTGAATTTAGGTAGTAGGAGGTCCCACTGTGATCATGATAAAATAAAGTAATTAGAGAAGATAAATGCATATTTACTGTAGTGTATTGCTTTATCTACAATATGTGTGATGATATACTAACTATAATTTAATTTTTACGGTCTATAGACTGTGTTTTACCTAGCATCATAACTAACATCATTTATTTCATTCTTAGTACCAGTTTCTCCATGATAACGTTACCAGTAGGACACTTGTTTATCTACTGGTATGTCACTGAGTCGTTACTAGATGGCGCTATGTTGCCGTATCATACGCACTAACTGATCCTTTAAAGCTACATTCCACAACAGACATGCACGGTGTTGATTTGTAATTCCAGTTGCAATGTATAAAGTTTAAGATTTGTATTTGTATTTGCTATATATTTGTTTACCGATAAAAATACCCTTTACCATAACCTTATATAGTCATATATTACAATAAGCCTAAGTGTTCGTTTGTACACATTATAAAGTCTTATAAAGAATTTCTTATTATACCCTCGTGTTTACACAGGCCTGACAAATTAAAGAGATTAAGAGAATCAAACTTGGTTTATTTACTTCTAGTCGTGGTTGCACTGGATCCCCAAATAATACAGGCTGCAAAATAGGAATACACCCAGATTAGGGCACCAATTTATCAGAGGGCAACACTAATGTTCACTTACTTACTCAAACCAAGGAGCAATTTAGAGCATATTTTATAAAAGGTGAGTGTAAACTCTAGTACTTTGAGAAAGATAATGCAGACTTGGAGGAAAACATGTAAACTTCTCACATTTAGCAATAAGAGGCAAGATTTGAACCCAAGCTCAGTAAAACCAAATCAAGAAACCTTGCTGCGTAGAGTCTACATTTATAAGAAAGAAAGAAAGAAAGAAAGAAAGAAAGAAAGAAAGAAAGAAAGAAAGAAAGAAAGAAAGAAAGAAGAGTCATTTCTAGATTTGTGGATTAAGGCCCGAGTGTGTATAATGTGCATGGCCCATATCTATACAGACAAACATAAACATAAATGTGCAATGTGGTGCATAGCAGGTAAATTTGAAACAAAATCTGTTTCCAACCCTGCTTGTATGGGTAGACTAAAATGACAGAGGCCAGATTATTTTTGTAATCTAATTTATTGTTCTTCCAAAAAGAAGAATATCTGACAGCATTCCACATATCTTTGGCATCAACAATAAAAAGATACCGCAAATATAAAAATGCAATTAATGAACATCAGTACAAATCTCGTTTCAATATGAACTTCTCTCTGTTTAGAGCTGTACAAATATAGTGCATAAATCTCTTATTAAAACACATTTCCATAAAAAAACATAAAAGTAGAAAACACATAAAACGTTTAATAAAAAGGGCAAGTGTGGGTAGTGTTGAAGTCTTTTAGAAGTCCGTTTTGGGAGACTCTACCAGGGCCTCCACACGGAGTCTGAGGTAAGCGACGCTTCGCGGGGAGACGCAGCCGCAGGTGGTAGAGCCGTTCCTGCTCCACCCGCGTACACTGGAATGACCGGACCGCCGGGAGTGAACGCACCACTGGGGATCAAGAAAGCAAACTGTCCATCTGTCGCTGGTACGAGCTGGAAACCTCCGTACACTTTTGCAGCCTCGGATGGTGAAACGCCGGATGGAGGCGCGCTTTTACATGACGCTGCGCCCGGCACGGGCACCGAGACGGATACTGGGATATGCGTGGCACCAGGGATCTGCACCACCGGCTGGCCAAACGACGTGGGCGCGGGTCCGGCTGCAACATGAGCCTGCGCTGGGTAGTTCATGGCGTTGAGCTGGGTCATGCAGTTTGCCAAGTGGCCAAGTAACCGGGTCCGGACTTCGGAGTTCACTCCTTCACATGTGGACAGGAATCGGGTCACCTCGTTCATGCACTCACTGAAGCCGGCGCGGTACTTGCCGAGCACTGTGGGGTCCGCGTTTAAAGCAGCTGCAAGAAGAAGAAAGAATGGGGTTTAATACATTAATATTTGATTTCAAAAGAATATAAACAAACACTTACTGCAAGCAAAAGCTGTCTGGTCAATTTAGCTTATATGAAGTTTTATGTAAGTGCGTTTTAACTGTGGGTTTTACGCAAGGAAAAACAATTTTAAAAAAACGTACATTATTAACTGCACTTCTTGATTACAACTGCTAAAATGTACACCAGATTGTTATTATGGATGAGAAATGTTTTTAAACTGACGACCATCACTAAAGGACAGAACTAATGTGGAAGTGCGTAAAAATGTGGATGTGCGTAAAGTAATGAATTAAGTGCGCAGTACTACAGTAATGTCTAAACACGCGTAAAAAGTTAAAAGTGTACGTGCGTAGTGTAGAGAGGGGTACTTGGTGTATATACGTTCGTCCAGTAATGATGAGTAGTGCGAATAGTCTACATAGCACAGCATTTATTAATTATAAACATATATAAGCGGATAATTACCGGTCATCTGTGCGCGCTGCATGTTCCTGAGGTGCTTGACGGTCATCTCTAGGATATCCGCTTTCTCAAGCTTTGAATGTCTGGAGCTCTGTGGATAAAAAAAACAGTTGAAATGATCAGTATCAGCAAGATATCTGAACGATGAATGAACATTGTATTGCGCACAGTCAGTATTGGTGTCATTCAAGTTAACGTAACGATGTACTACTTACATCTTTCTTAAGAGCATCCAGAATAAGCGTTTTCAGCTGACCCAGGCTTTCGTTGATCCTGGCTCGTCTTCTTTTCTCCATAATGGGTTTAGACGACTAAAATTAAAAAAAAAGAAAAGCAAAACATTTAAAATCCTGCTCGAACATGTCGCGCTTGGGGAAAGCTGTTTTTTTATACGTATATCAGACCGTATTTTTTAAATGAACCTACCTTTCTGTGCTCGGATGCTGTCTTGGGTTTGTCGGGTGCCGTGTTCATGCTCGCCGGGGTTGCAGCCACCGGAGAAGACGAGTTCTTTTCCATCATATCAGCGGGCATGTTTTGCACAAATTATCCACGAATTGCGTAAAAAAGGGAAAATTGAATAAATTCTCTCCTTTTCCGTTGCGAACAACGCTGCGGCTGAGCAAAATTCAAGTCCAGCAGTGCAGCGTGGAATAAGGGTCCCGTGATTCTCTGAGTTGAACTTTGCACGCTTTACGATCTGACCGCTCGCCGGTGTTTGAGTGACTGACCGCGCACGCCGCCTCGCTCTTATTTATATCCCGGGCCGCACGCGAACGGCTCGTGTGAAACTTCCCAAACTTTCTTTCCCACACTAACTTTCTACCAATCAGCGCGAGGCACACGCGGCCCGCACGGAGGCCGGCTCGTGGTCGGCTCCGCGCCATTGGTTGTTTGGCTCTTGAGCGGGTGGCCAATGGCGCGCGGCCGGCCAGGTTTGGGGCACGAACCGGGGACTGCCGTCCGTCATTCCGGTTTACATATTAACACTTAAGATCCTAGCGGCAGGCTGAGAAATCACAAAAGTGTTATAAGCAATTATAGCGCAATAAACATCTGAGGACACCGAAACTAAACAGTTAAATATCAAAGTGGCAGAAAAAAGAAACTAGATTGTTGTTTGGATTGGTTTTGAACTTTCTAGATGTACCACAATTAACAAAATTATGTAAATTATAAATAATGCACAAAATATGAATCTATGCTACGTTAAATAAGTCATGATAACTTTTGATAGTTTATTTAGGCTGCACAACAGAGTAATTACGCACTTAAAGGTTGTAAAAATGAGATTGTTGTCTCATATATCTGTACATTTACTGCCGACCTGTTGCCAAATAATAATTAATTGTAAAGCAAACTGATTCTCTTAAACAAATTAAATCCAGGAATATAGCACAACGTTCACATTAGATATCACATTAATAAAACCATTTTTAAATAAACTGTAAGCCAATGCGTGTAACTAAAAAAGTTGGCTCTTTGGTCGAGCATTGGATTATTAAGTCTTTACAATTTAATATTAGAGTATTTAAAGAGTTGGACATATTTTTTTTTTCCTGTTTGTTGCTCTTTACAGCTGCAATTTTCTATTATTTTATATTTTATTTATGAGTTGGTTGCGGCTTTTACACGCGTAATGAATTTTAGGTGTTTATTACTGGAGGTCACTGTCCACATAAATAGTGAATCACCTATTAATCTCTCATTTAATTTTATCACTTCATATTTAATTACAATTCAACTGATATGCTTGTATGCGGATCGATACAACTTTTTAACAAAATAAAAAGAGAGTTGTGTGAGCGAACCACTGCAGTCATGCACATACGTTTGCTCTTGATTTAAGAGATTTAAGAATTGAAAATGATTTAAGCTTTAAAAATAAATAAATAAATTGATAAATAAATAAATACATTAAAAAAATAAAAAAATAAAAATAATAAATAAATAAAAATAATCAATCAATAAATAAAAATAATAAATAAATAAATAAATAAAAATAATAAATAAATAAAAATAATAAATAAATAAAAATAATAAATAAATAAAAATAATAAATAAATAAATAAAAATAATAAATAAATAAATAAAAATAACAAATAAAGTTCCAAAAGTTTTTTTTTTTCTTTCTTTTCTACATTTAACTCATTTTCACCTCAAATGGATTTCTAAAGAAGTTCCAGAGTGCCAGAAACTGCAATTAACATAAGAGCTACACATTATAGTCAAGTTTCACTGAGAAATAACGTGTAACTTGGCTCATTATGTTTACAGTAATCTGTGTAATCTGGGTAAGGTTCAGTTAAATACTTTATTTATAGACTAAGTGTAAAGTGTGAGCGCACTACATTACTTTTTAAATGCGATACTTTTGTTTTAGCTTTTTTGCGCACTAATCAACAACTCAAACCAAACTTTTCACTTCTGAACTGAATATCTGTAATCATGCAGTTTAACTCATAAGTGATTTAGCAGGGCATTAGCGGCAGCAGAGGCAGCAGCAGCGGCAGCATTACAGCGACTGATGCCTGAGCTTGGCATTCTGACATGGGTCGGCGTGCGAGCGCCTCCGTGAATGTGGAGCACGTGCCAGGATGTTTTATGAGCCGCAGTGGTTGAGGTTTGGCTGCTGGCGGGCTGGGGGTGGCGGAGCTGGTTTACATTAGAGGGAAGGTAAATAGCAGCTGCTGTTCTGAGAGCCTGGGAAAACCACGCCCACCGAGCATGAGAGAGCGCCCGCACCGGATCGCAGCCAGCGCGAGGAGAGTTCAGCGGGAGAGCGCGCGCGCCCTGTGCGCCGCACTGATCTCAGTTCCACTTACACAAGAATCCTGTCAGGGGGTTTAGTGAGGAAAAGCATCCAGTATTTTCTTATCTGAACAACAGCGTTTGTGTCAGTAATCATATTTACTGTGAGCGGGTCATTCACGCTGGTGCAGCTGTGATTGTGGGATGGCAGTTTCGTTACTCACGTTTATATTTACATATCTGGTATTTGGCGGGCGCTCTTCTTCAGAGGGATTTTCAGATACAGCGTACTGTCTGGATAATATACAGCTATGCCATGCTGGTGTAGAGCAGGGAGAATGTACAAATGCCGACATGCTGGCACTGTCTGTCAATGGTACAGGACTAGTAGGCAGGGCAAGGCAAGGCAAGGCAAGTTTATTTGTATAGCACCTTTCATACACATTGGCAATTCAAAGTGCTTTACATAAGGAAACAATTATAATTAAAAGCATTAAAACGTTCCTGAGATCTAGAACCTCAGAAAGACTTCTTGCAAACATTTAGTTACAATTAAGAGAACATTAAATTCAAACAAGAGAGATAAGCAATTAAGAACATGAAAAACTAAAAGAAAATATTGTAAAATATACCCTACAATTTAGAGAATATGCAATTAAAACAAGAGAGATAAGCGATTAAGAACATTAAGAAAATATAAAATATATATTAATCAGAAGGTTGCTGATTCAAGCCCCACCGCTGCCAGGTTGCTGCTGTTGGGCCCTTGAGCAAGGCCCTTAACCCTCAATTGCTCAGACAGTATACTCCAACTGTAATGTAAGTCGCTTCGGATAAAGGCGTCTGCTAAGTGCTAAAAAAGTAAAGGTTTGTTTATTTTATTATTTTTCTTTTATTTAATGGGTGGTACAACTGGTGGAGTGTGTGTCATACAGACACCTGTCTGTAAAGATAAAATATGCAGAGGGTGATTATATTCTCTTATACTGGGTAGCACTGTCGCCTCACAACAAAAAGGTCCCCAAGTGGGGCGGTCTTGGTCCTTTCTGTGTGGAGTTTGCATGTTCTCCCCGTGTCTGCGTGGGTTTCTTCCGGGAGACATGTAAGTGAGGTGAATTGGAGATACAAAGTTGTCCATGACTGTGTTTAACGTTAAACTTGTGAACTGATGAATCTACCTGCTCTGTCATGAGTGTAACCAAAGGGTGTAAAACATGACGTTACAATCCTAATAAATAAACAAATAAACACTCGTATACTGACCCTGGGTGTGAGTGGAGTGCGTAAATGTGTGAGGGGAATGGCGCCTAGTCTAGGGTGTGTTTCTGGCTATCACTGAACCCACCGCGACACTGACAGGGACGAAGCAGTTAGTGAAGGCAAACTTGCGTAAGTGTTGACTTAAGCTCTTCGGAACCGTTTTTTTTTGTGTGTTTTGAGGGGTGGTGTGGCACTGCCATAGAAGAACAATGCTTTGTTCCTAAAAAGAATTCAGTTTGTGGTCCTGTCTATGTTCCGTTTTGCACTATACATTTACATTTTCAGCATTTAGCGGACGCTTTTATCCGAAGCAACTTACTTTTACTTTACTTTTTTAGCATTTAGCAGATGCCTTTATCCAAAGCGACTTACAGTACTGTGACAGTATACAATCTAAGCAATTGAGGGTTAAGGGCCTTGCTCAAGGGCCCAACAGCAGCAACCTGGCAGTGGTGGGGTTTTAACCAGCGACCTTCTGATTACTAGTCCAGTACCTTAACCACTAGGCTACAACTGCCCTGTAGACTTACAGTACAGTGACAGTATATTGACTAAGACAGTATATTGTCTAAGATATGAGAGTTAAGGGCCTTGCTCAAGGGCCCAACAGTGGCAACCTGGCAGTGGTAGGGCTTGAACCAGCAACCTTTGGATTACTAGTCCAGTACCTTAACCACTAGGCCACAACTGTCCCATTATATTGAAGTACTGAGTTCAGTTCACATCAAAGTGATTTTTTTCACATTAACATTCATAGTGGGAAATAAAAAATATATATATTGCACCACCGTTAAAACCGTTAAAGTGTTGCTATCAAAAATGTCCTCTATGGAACCAAATATGATTTTTCTGGCGCTTTAAATAAAAATGGGATGATATGTGGTGCAATGCCTTCCAAACCATCCTTAAAATGTGTATTCCTCCAGTTATCTGTTTACCCTAATCATGCAGTCACAAAACAAATCCTAACGTAGCTATGTTGACAAACCAGTGAAAAATCCTCTCTGGCATGAAGCATGTCACCTAAAAGTCATGAAGTAACAGCACTAAAATAGCAGCTGAAAGAAAGGGACGGACTGGCACTGGGAGGGGAGCACTGATGGATCACACTCTGCGTGTAGCACTCTCCGACTCATTCGCGCCCCCCCCCCCCCCCCCCCCCTTCCTGCACCCCCCTCAGTCCTACCCCTGTGATGTGCAGGCGTGATCTCCAGCCGCTACTGAGCTCTGAGACACGTGGCGCCGCTCGCGCTAAGCTGCTGCTGCTGTGCGCGCGCTGTCTGGGTGCGCCTGCACGCGGTATAAGACACCTTTCATGATCTGTGCACAGTACATTCATGGAATAACTCTACAATTGAGATGTTTTATAACATGTCTTACATTTAAGGATGCTTAAAAATTAATATTTATTTAAGATGTATGCACTGCATGTCAAATACCACACCCAATAGATAGAATAAATTTTCATGTACCAAAAAAAAAAGACTTCTGCACGAAATCAGTGTATTTGTTTTTAGTGTTGGACTATTAGATCTGCTTTTTCTGCTTGTGATGGTGTGTTGTGTTTAATTACAACACTGAAAGTGCTGGACAAGGAGGAATATCTGACTGACTGTCCTAATTTGTACAAAATAATCATTCGTTTTTGCAGGATGGAGGTCCAAATGATTAAAGTGGTGTAGCACTGCAACATTGCTCCTGTGAGGTTATACCACACCTCTGATAACTCAAAAGTTAGGCACGTTCTCTTCATGTGTGCAGGAATTTTCCCTGTGTGCACAGTTTCTTCTAAAACATGCAAAAAAAGTTGAACGGTTATTCTAAATGGCCCCTTAGGTTTAAAGAGTAAACGTTGGTCAGCACCCGTTCTACCCAAAACATACAGAAGGTGAAACTGCCACTCTAATTTGTCCCTTAAACAATAAATGTTGAATGACAGGGTGCATTCCTGCTTTGTGCCCAGTGTTTCTGGGTGGTGCCAGACTCACGTTGACCGATGAACGAATGATAATAGACGGTAAGAACCAATCAAAGGGCCTGTAAAATGTACCCAATAATCCTGATCGGATCTTTTTCATTTTTCTAGTTATCACTCTATCTTTTGTTTTGTTCCCTCAATCACTCATACTCTTTCACATGCACAGACCTTAACAGACATCATACAATCCCTTATCTCACAACCCCTGTCTTACACAGTCATATCTTTATAGAGGCTTTGTAACCTCCACACTGCAATAACGCAATCAGGGTTCCCGATTGCAGGGCTAAAGTACGTGAGAAAGTTGCAGATAGTACGCTCCCAAACAATCAAGCCTGCAATCACAGACACTGCGTAAACTTAATGTGTAAGCTATTGGTGCACACTGGCTGCTAAGAGACAGCTCCTGTTGACAGCTCAGACATATCTGTGGAAAAGGTTGAGCCTGGAGCAACATGAGAGATGTGACTGCCAGCGCCTCTTAAACATCATTTAAACAAAAGCTTTCCAGCATTGTAATGTAGGCCAAAAGGTATCAACACACAGCTCAGCCAAGAAGGAAAGTTATTTAAATATATATGTATGGGAGAGAACATTTTTAGGGTTCTTGGACTCCAACAAACCACATTAAGAGTGATTATCTACAAATCCAAATAGTTGCTGGTTTTCGTAAGTGTGTCAACGACTGTTCAAGAAGTCACAAAATAGCTCAGGTGAACATTTATCACAAGTCTTACTCACCCTGGGGCGGCATGGTGGCTAAGTGAGTAGCACTGTTGCCACACAGCAAGAAGATTTTTGGGTTTGATCCCCACGTGGGGCGGTCCAGGTCCTTTCCGTGTGGAAACTGATTAATCCTGTTTAAAGAGTAACTACCGTTTCTGTCATGAATGTAACCAAAGAGTGTAAAACATGATGTTAAAATCCTAATAAACAAACAAACTTACTCACCCTAGTCAGTGTTTATGATTTTACCATTAAAACAGAGTTACAAGGATAAAAACACTTCTTTTAAGAAGATGTTGGTTTCCCCAGGTCTTTTAGGACAACATTCTGTTGATTGATGAGTTAAAATGTAACTTTTGGGAGGATGTGTCCTATTACATTTGCCTAAGTTTACAAAATCATTCCACAACAATAAGATCTTACCAACATTCAAACATGGTGATGGTAGTGTGATGGTGTAGCTACTTTGAAGGCTTTAGAGTCATAAGGTGACTTGAGGGATACCTAAAGGAACCATGAATTCTGCTCTCTGCTCATCTGAAAATCCTGAAGAAGATTGTGTAGTCATAAGTTTCTGTTGATACTGGGTCAGAGTAAAAGACAATGACTCTAAGTATATACTTTTTGGATGGATGGATCTATAGATGGGTGAATAAATTAAGGAATTCAAGATGATAGAATTTATTTAATGCACCTGTTGGCCATGGGTGTGGCTGAACACTTTAAAGTAGAATGGTTTTCCATACACCTTTGGCCATATAGGTTACTAAATCCAATGAGATCCAACTAGCATCAAAAATGTTACGTTCATATTCTTTGCCGTTTATTGTTCTTGGCTTCTTTATACAAGCGTTTGTTTGCATGGGCACCATGTTTCTTTAACATACTATAAATGTCTGCGCTCGATCTCATGGCAAGAAAGAGAATAAGCAGTACACAGAAATAAAACATCCAAAAGAGAGCCAATCAAAGCTGAAACTCTCACAAGCCTCCGATCCTTCAAGAAACAGCAGAGAAAGAGGAACGAGTGGCTTTGGAGGCCTTCCAGGAGTCTTCCCACGGAGCAGACGCAGTGCCGCCTCCCCGTACTGGAGGAAGCGGTGGAACACAACCAGCACGCACACACAAAACACAAATACAGCAGCACCATACAGTCCAACTCATCAAGGGCCTGCGGGGATCAGAAGCAGGGGAGTGCTAGAGCATTGATTCATAGTCTACTTCACACACATATGTGCGCACACACGCGCGAATCACACAAACACAGATCAGTCAGGGTCACCACCAGCCTCGCAGACATCACGGCTCGGTGTATGTTTGGCTCAATAGCGGCTAGGGAGCTTTTCAAAACATGCGCCTACCACGTCGGTGATTCAAGCCTTTTCCAGCGTTAGCCGCTCTGGAGGCTGGGGAAAAGTGTGTGCCCTGGAGGGGGAACGCTATTGAAGTGAAGCTAAGATTTTTCTCTCTCGCTTGCACTATCTCTTGTGGCCTGTTGTGAAGCTGGGCCTACCAGGGGCTGTGTGCTCTTGTGGAGGAGGCTGTGGAGACCGGGTCACAGGTCACCCAGGATGCGCATCCGGCTTCCAGACTCAGCTGGTTTGGGTGGTTTGTGAGTTAACAAGCCCGGGGCACTCTGAAGCCAAGTAGCCAAAATGCTAAGAAGACAGCGTGTTCTCTACAGACAAGACACAATAAAACTTATTTCTCTAAATGTATTTTATTCATATCAAATCAATAAGACCACACATGGTACACAAGCAAAATCAGGCCCAGGCAAAGGTGTTGGATTATCACATACAGTATTCATGTGTCTGGACTAACAAAAACACTGCAGGTGTGAATGTAACATGAGGGAATTTGCTCGTACAAAATTCCCACTCTTACATTTCATCCAGATTTAAGCCACTTTGCAGGGTATCGTTGAAAATCTTTCAGGACTGAGACTGAAACTGCTTGTGCTGTTAATTAATTGTTTGGTTTGTTTGTTTATTAGGATTTTAAAGTCATGTTTTACACTTTGGTTACATTCATGACAGGAACGGTAGTTACTCATTACACAAGGTTCATCAGTTCACAAGGTTATATCGAACACAGTCATGGACAATTTAGTATCTCCAATTCACCTCACTTGCATGTCTTTGGACTGTGGGAGGAAACCGGAGCACCCGGAGGAAACCCACGCAGACACGGGGAAAACATGCAAACTCCACACAGAAAGGACCTGGACCGCCCGTCCTGGGGATCAAACCCAGAAATCTTCTTGCTGTGAGGCGAGAGTGCTACCCACTTAGCCACCGTGCTGCCCGACAGTATTAATTAAATGTAAAAACAAGGACTATGAACAGAATAATAACTACTTCGTAACCTTGGCCGTCATGGTACCACCTGGAAACTGGGCAAATACATCATATTTCAGGGAAAAACCCACTCATCTTTTAACTTACTTAGCATGTACAACTTCAGACAGACAGACAGACAGACAGACAGACAGACAGACAGACAGACAGACAGACAGACAGACAGACAGACAGACAGACAGACAGACAGGCAGGCAAAGCAGAAGATCAAAGTCTGGTTCCCAGGATCCATGTTGTGGCAAATCAGTTAAATGATTTCATTTACTGAAAAGTCACTGTTACATTATCTTGATCTTATTTAGTTCATTCTACGGGCAGCACGGTGGCTCGGTGGGTAGCACTGTCGCCTCACAGCAAGAAGGTCAGTTGTAGCCTAGCAGTTAAGGTGCTAGACTAGTAATCAAAAAACGTTGCTGGTTCAAACCCCACCACTACCAGGTTGCAAACTGTTGGATCCTTGAGCAAGGCCCTTAACCCTCAGTTGCTTAGATGATATACTGTCACAGTCCTGTAAGTCGCTTTGGATAAAAGCGTCTGCTAAATGCAGAAAATGTAAATGTAAGGTCCTGGGTTCGAAATGTGAGACTGTCCTGCTGTTGCTGTAAATGTGCTCTGTCCTGCTGATATGTATCATGCCCTGTAGTTTGCCCAGCTAAAATAGAGAACACTAAAGCTTGATGTGTAATGAATTAGTATAGTACTGATTTTTATTAATCTTATCAAATCTTTCTGACAACTCCCAACAATACTTGATGTTTTCTGATTCACCTGAAGGTGGCACGGTGGCTCAGTGGGTAGCACTGTCACCTCACAGCAACAAGGTGTGGCACCCCCCTACGACCCTAATTGGATAAGCGGTTAAGAAAGTGAGTTATTGAGTTCATTCTACACAACTTCTATTATTATCATTATCATTATTATTATTATTGTTATTTACCTTTTTAGATATTTGTTATCTGAAGGTTAATGACTGCAGCTCTAATCTTTACCTCTATGCTATACTATATTAGGCTTTATATATATAATAATTTTGTTTACTTTATTTATGTTGTATTTATATATTTTTCCTGTGGTGTCTTTATTTTTATTGAAAAATGAAGACAAGAGCTGCAATCTCCATCAATACTGCATTAATAGTGGTTATACTATTGTATATACACAGCTATAAAATATAAAAGAGATCCGAATAAGGATATACTGTACTGTGCATCCATTATTTAATTACTGAGCTAAAAGCCATGTATCTAATATTCTCTTACTCTTTCTTAACTTATTCTGTTTATATGACCACTTTAAAAATCAGTTAACTGCCAAAATCCTACAACGAGCTTATTAGTGTGTGTATATGCTCTGTAAATAAGCCGTCTTTCTCACTAGGATACAGGTTCCTGTTTCTGTTAAATATCAGCTGCCTTCATCCTGTTACACTTAATTACAGGTGAACAAACTTATGCTTCCACAAGGAACTAATTTGTTTACCCAGAATGAGTGGTGCTTTGAAGATGTGAATCTACTACAACTAGCCATAATGACTAGAGCAATTATCTCTATAGGGCCTAGTTTAGTGTAAACAAAAACCAACAGCTATAAAATAGCTGCAAATTTTCCCATTCAATGTTCTAGGGAAAACATTTGTAATAATTAAAAAATATATTGAAGGTATTTATTCATTCATTCATTTTTACCTACTGTGCCTGTGTGCCTTTGTTCATGTAATTTCATATTGTTACATTTATTTTTTCATTGCAAGAGTCTTAAGCTTTTTTCTAGCTTTAAAACCTCTTTTGAGAAGCCTGAATAACACTGTACTGTGTATAATAACAGGTGTCTATGCTGTCCATACACTTCACAAAACAACTGCTCTCAATATGTCTATATATTTCTAATATTCATAATATTTCTCTTATACATTAAACCCTTTTGACTTTATGTAGACCATTTATAACCAATTATAATCTGTGTGTGTGTGTGAGTGTGTGTAGCAAAGAGAGGGACAACGTTAACATAATGTCCCGTGCAAAATGCTGTTATCTGTAAATCGTCGAGCTGCCAATTTCAATTTTGCTGCTCTATTATCAGGCCCCAAAATAAATGCTTCATTTGAAAAGTGGAAATCAAACTGTCTCCACGGGGGAGATGACTGACTGACAATGATTGCAAACTAACTATGTAGTGCCAGGATACACTTTGTGTGGCTTTTGTCTGATGCTGCCCTTTTTCCAGGCTTCATGGCTGTCATATTCTTTTAGCACTGGGGAAGGTCAAGCACTTCTGCCTGAGAGACCTTAAGCTTTAGGTAGAATTCAGAGTATTGCATGTGCTTTATTTCTTCTTCTTTCTGGTGGCAAATTGAGGTGGTTATCTGTGGCTATCTTATATTGTCTTATAAACTTTATAAACTTACAAGTAGACAAACAACATTTAAGTCATGAGTCAATGTGAAGCATTTATAGATACTTTAAACAGCATCCAGTACTTAGGGATTATTCTACAATTATTTTTAGCTTTTTAACTATGAAAAATGTTACCATTATTAACTCATACTTTCAATTTGATAATTGTTATAATATTGTTTAATTTTTAACAGCAGTAATATAATGGGTGTGTTCGAAAACCTAGTGAGCTGCCTTGCTGTCTTAATGCCTACACAGGCAGCTGCCTAAGTAGAAAGGATTCTAATAAATCATTGACTTAAAAGGCAGGTTATTCGAATGCAATACACAGTTAGCCTCATGCCATTCAAACCAATGGGATAGGGTGGCACAACGTGCTAGCATGTCAACTAACATCTCCCTCCCTGTACCAGAAGCGGTTAAATTTGATGACAAGCTCGAATTTGCAAATAAAAGACACTTGTGCATGTTTAAATAAAAAATCAATGATAATTTATTTACGTTTGAAAATAACTCTGTTTGGGTTCTGTGAGAAAAGTTGTGCCACACTGAATGCTGGGATTGCCTCTGTCGCTAAGGTAGCATCGGATGCTCACTCGTTCCTGAGTCAAAATAGCGTTGAATACCTTCGTAGTGAGGACATTAAGGCATCTAGCTCTGTACCACGCAACCTCCGAGCCTCTAGTCTCGCTCGACTTGAGCCTCCATCCAGGACTAGAGGAAGACAAGCATCAAGGCTCTTCTCTGTTCTAGCGCCCAAATGGTGGAACGAACTTCCTCTGTCTGTCCGAACATCTGAGTCTCTTGCTGTCTTTAAAAAACGATTAAAAACCCACCTTTTTACTAAACACTTAGGCTGACTTGTACTTATTTACTAACTATCTTTTCCATTTAAAAAAAAAAAATAATAAAAAAATAAAAGTCACTTTGGTTCTAACAGGTTTTAGCAGATTTGTGGTCTTCGACTGTTGTTTACCTAAACTTGAGAAATGAAATGTTCACTATAGAAGCACTTCTGTAAGTCGCTCTGGATAAGAGCGTCTGCTAAATGCTGAAAATGTAAATGTAAATCTAGGATTTCGAACAGCCTCCTTCTCAGGAGCGCGTGTAGGATGACGTAAAATGCTGTTTATGTAGAGAGCTCACTAGGTTTTCGAACACACCCAAAATTAGTACCTACATTTGGACTCGTGATATAAATGGCAGTGCTTTAGATCTGCATGTCTTTGGCATAAAATTATATGAGTGATCTGAAGCGCACACAATGCTTATTTAAGTTTAAAAATGACAATTTTAGCTATCTCACTAGTAGTATAGTGTTTTATTTTTATCTGTAGAAAGTAAAGCAGAGTAAAGCATATCTGAAGGTCGTTGGTCCTGTATGGCATTTGTAAACAGCACCAAATTGTCAGTTTGTACAAATAACTCCTTTCAACGAGTAAAATGTATGATAATCAGAGTAGGAAACATGTATTTTTTAGTTTCCTTAATAACAGTTATACTAAGTTATATGACAGTAATATTAATTGATCCAAAATCTTCTCACATCATTTATTTAGTCTCTTTTCAAGCAGTTACTAACAAGTTCCCATGACTTCATGTGCTGCCTTTTACTCCCTTGTGTGATTCTCTTTGTGGCCATTCTCATACACAATAACACTCATCCATGACCTCATCGCTGGCACATATTCTCTTGGTTTCACCTTGCACCTGCCAAGCATTTCTATTCCCTTCTGGCCATGTTAACACTCAATCTGCCTTCTCTCTTTCACCCATTGACAAGCTTTTGTTCTTCCTAAAAACAGTGCCTGGCTTAGACCCGATCCAGCATCAACTTTCACCCTCAGCTCTTGACACTGAACACCTACTCTTCACTATGCTAATGGTCCAGCAGATAAGCCTGGTTTCAGTCTGTGGTTTCACTCATTCTCCTGTGTTTACAGGTTGCTGAGTGAAGATCTGGATTAGATAATGCTATCACCATAGATCTATTTACTGGTATTGGCACATTAACACGATTCATACAGAGGAAGCTGGGTAGAGTAAATGGATTTGATTGGAGGGTACTCCAACAGTACTGTACCTTAAGCATCCGGCTACACTGTTGTTAGCAATGCTTTGTTTAGGTATGATTTTTTATTCCTAATGTAAATCTCATTAGTGCAACAGTGGGTATGTAATTTCTAATCCTGTAATTGATCACAATCAACTATTACTTCTGAAATAGTAGGCACAGGTTTATTTGGACACTGTATTTATAAACCTAATTAAATCTTTATCCCGGCTTAATCGTTCCAGTTACAGTATTTTAAATAAAAAGTTCATTTAATAACTTGTTTTAGTAAAACATAAAATCAGTGAAAAAAGCAATCTGATTAAATGTCTCACTTAACCTTATCTGATTATTTGTCTAATTATGTGGCTTTGTTAGTCAGTAAACTGATTTATTTTAATACTGTCTTTACACATAGTGAACATTTTATTGTTACTACATTATTCAGTCATCAGGTCATTGCATTATGTATTTTTAACTTAAATAGCATATGTAGTGTCATTTTTGTTGTTGTTGAAGAAAATAAAAGAGATGAAGTTAGTCAGCATGGACCTGTTGCTTGATTATGCATTTCTGGTCAGTTAATCATAAGTAAAATAAAAGTTAGTTGCTTCTCTGAAGTCTGTTTCAGATTATTTAAATCATATAGCTTTGCATATTTACACATTTAACTAACACCTTAAATCACAACCTAAGACTGATATAAACAGAGTACCAGTGCTATTAGTAATGTATTCATTTGATATACTATTTATAACAGTCATAATCTATACGTCCAGAGTATGTTGTCCCCGCTCCTAATTATTGACTTTAGGTGTTTTATCCACAACCAGAGCTAATAGGTGTATAAAATCATTAATTTACTGTCTGTTTTACCACTGCTTTATGCTGATCATGGTCACAGCAAAAGACATGAAACACCCTGGACAGGTCACCCGTTCATCACTGGGCAGACACACACACGGCTGGGGAATCAAACCCATGCCTTTTGTGCTACCCACTGCGCCACTGTGCCACCTGTTTAAAATAAATTATATAAATATATTTTATAAATTATAAGCTCCCAACTTTAGGAAAAGCTATTTTCTTCCCCAACATGACATGGTTTATGAGTTTGTTATAAAGTTACATCTCTGGGATGAATTGAACATAGTTTGCAAGCCAGAACTTTTTTGTTGAACTTTAGTGCCTGCCCTTAAAAATGCTCTTTGACTGAATGGACACATATTCCAACAGACACACTCCAAGCTTTTGTTAAAAGCATTTGCAGAAACCACTATATAGGAAGGACGGGGGATTTTAAAACCTGATGTCCAACAAGCTCATGGACATGGGTCCATATACTTCTGGTCATACAGTGTATGTGTTTGGGACACAGACTAAAGCAAATATTCACTATTAATTATCATGGGTTTTGATTTGTAATCATATTTGTACCTACTAGCCAAATTAATTGGTCGCTTTACCTAGATGAGATAGAAGTCATGCTGTTCACACCAAGTTGCTTTTAAAAGTTGGAAATTAACTTAAATCTTACATTTTCTAAATGTTAGGAATTATTTATTGTTTATTTTTATTGTTGGATGGTATTAACAAAATAAATTCATGCTGGATAATTAAGCAGGTCAATAGAAGTGTTTTATATTTGAGAGATGTCCTGGGTAATAAAAGCTGTAAATACACTAGATGACACCCATTATTACCATAAAATGTGTTTCTTTCTCTTTCAGTTTTAAAAGTGACTAAATAAAATAAAATAAAGAATTAGTGTGCCATACCACAGTACAATTTAACGGTTCACAGAGCCCGTTCAGTTTGTCTCTTTAATTGGATTACAGAATAGCTTTGACATCATCTGTCAATCATGTCCAGCTCTGGTAAGTAGGTCCTTGTTATCTCAAAGATGAGTCCTCTCTTTATCTCTTACACTTCACATACACATTTCAACCAATAGTAGGATGCAAAAGCCACTTAGGGATTTAATTGGGTAACAGAAGTAGTGTGGGGTGATTGGAAGCTCATGACAAGTAACAATAATCATAAGTCATGTTTGTCCGGTGATTAATGCATACCCTCCTGCCTCCAGTCATGTTTTAACTGTCTGTGTCATGCCTATTGGGAGCTGCTCAGATAGGATTTGGCAACTCATTGCCCTGTTAAATCAAGGAGGCAGTACGGGAGCTTTGCTGCAGATTATTCAGAGAGATAATGCAACCAAGGTTGATTTTTCCCAGACATCAGCCAATTAGTCTCTTGAGAAAAGAGACAATCCAGCTCCATCTGTAGCCCTACCTTATCAGTCCTGCCAGCAGAGGATAGAGAAGTCTCGACATCCTTTCCTCCCTCTATCCTCCCACTCATTTCCTCCCTTCTTTTCTCCAGCACTTTCTTTTTTTATGTTTGCCCAGTGGCTCCACCTCTCCCCTTTAACTAAGTAACTTTAATTGTCCTGGGAAAGTCAAGGCTGGTCCAAAGCTTGAGCTGCTAATGAATGTTCCAGCCGAGGGATTAGTTTTGGGCAGCCAGAATGAGAGAGGCGCTGTAAGAGCAAAAGTGTGTAATCTTCCTGTCTAACACGGGCATGAAATGCTAATTTTTCTATTGGAGGCCTTTTGTAGATCATGAAAATGTAACAAAACATCTCTAGATGAACTGAACATTATTGAATGTAATCGTTTTTAGAAATACACAGGCATTAAAAATGAGAATGTCATAGAAGTGTATTGTGTGTGTGTGTGTGTGTGTGTGTGTGTGTGGATGTGACAATAGAACATATTAATTGCCAATCAACAATATGTATTAGCAACAACACAACATGGGACAACTAGCAATTTAGTAGTTGATTAGGGGGTGTCCAGGTTACAAAACGTTATTTAAAAAGTCAATTCTTATTGCAGTATCACAGAAAAAGGGACAAGCAATACGGAACCAGGGTAATAGTCAAAAAGTTGGTATTTATGGCAAAGCTGTCTTATTATTATTATTTTTTTGTATTGAAGGCCATTTTACAAAGACACAGCATAACGCAAGGAGCACAAAATCTAACCTCAACCCTTATATTGTTTTAAGGGTAAAAAATGACCCATCAATATGATTATCAGCAGATAAGGTTCTTTGGTTTCCTCTTCCCTCCAAAAACATGTAAAAGGTCTGAGAACATCTTCACAGTATGGGAGGTCAGAGATATACACTGATCAGCCATAACATTAAAACCACCTCCTTGTTTCTACACTCACTTTCCATTTTATCAGCTCCACTTATCATATAGGAGCACTTTGTAGTTCTACAATTACTGATTGTAGTCCATGTGTTTCTCTACATACTTTTTTTAACCTGCTTTCACCCTGTTCTTCAATGGTCAGGACCTCCACATGACCACCACAAAGTAGGTATTTTTTGGGTGGTGTATCATTCTCAGCCCTGCAGTGACAATGACATGGTGGTGGTGTGTTAGTGTGTGTTGTGCTGGTATGAGTGGATCAGGAGTTTTTAAATACCGTGTCCACTCACTGTCCACTCTATTAGACGCTCCTACCTAGTTGGTCCACCTTGTAGATGTAAAGTCAGAGACGATCGCTCATCTGTTGCTGCTGTTTGAGTTGGTCATCTTCTAGACCTTCATCAGTGGTCACAGGACGCTGCCCACAGGGCGCTGTTGGCTGGATATTTTGGTTGGTGGACTATTCTCAGTTCAGCAGTAACAGTGAGGTGTTTAAAAACTCCAGCAGCGCTGCTGTGTCTTATCTACTTAAAGCAGCACAACACACACTAACACACCACCACCATGTCAGTCTCACTGCAGTGTTGAGTATGATCCACCACCTAAATAATACCTGCTCTGTAGTGGTCCTGTGGGGGTCCTGACCATTGAAGAACAGCATGAAAACGGGGCTAACAAAGCATGCAGAGAAACAGATGGACTACAATCAGTAATTGTAGAAGTACAAAGTGCTTCTGTATGGTAAGTGAAGCTGATAAAATGGACAGTGAGTGTAGAAACAAGGTGGTGGTTTTAATGTTATGGCTGATCGATGTACAGTATATAATTTACTAAGTGTTTCCTCTATACTCCCTTGACTACATTGTGAAACACTTGTGCCACTGGAAAAATGGGTTTCTGTAAGTCACCGAATTTAAAAGGGATACACACACACACACACACACACACACACATTAAGATGAACTGGAGAGCTTTTGGAGTGGCCTTTTGAGAATGGTCTTTCTCTGGCCGTCTGGCTCCAGCGTGACACCACCATAAAGCCTGCATTCACCCACAGACCGGGCCTCCATTTGATCTTTCAAATATGTCAGAAATGTTTTCATACTTCCCATTCGCGAGAGCACCGGGCCGCAGGACCTAATTGCATAAGACATGGTATTAAAGGGAGACGCACAAGGAGGTGCAGAGGTGCTCTCCTAAAAGGGGGTAACAGAATGGGGTAAAGAAAAGCTTTAAAACGCATCTCAGTGTGAGAGAGAAACTGTATTGAAGAAACAGGGGGGTAAAGTAGCGAAGGGGCGCCGTGTCACGGCTGTCAAGTCCATGTAATGTTGACAGGCCAGCGCTTTCTGCTGCACTCCTCCACCCCTCCCTCCGCCGCCGCCCCCTCCCTCCGTTTGGCAATGCATCGTGCAGAGTGTGGGAAAAGACGGCCCAGGCACGTGCCAGATAAGATCGCACAACAAACCGCCATGGCCTCTCCAGGGAGCGCCGCGCATGCTTTCCGAGGCAAACAAGTCCTCACTGGCACGCAGAAGAGGCCCCCCTTCCCTACCCCAGGGCCTGGACACACACACACACACACACACCCCCAAACACACACATACACACACACACACACACACATACAATCCCGCCACTGTGCAAGCTAGCCAAGTGGGATGAGTGTGTCATCCTCCGTTTCCTCTCTCTCACTCTGTCTGAATCATTTCTGTTGGGTTGCCACTTTATCTTCTGCCACTTCTGTACACTGTGCCTACTGTTCTGCCCTTTTTCTCACACTCACACTGTATAATTTAACCACCTTCACATATTCATCAGTCTGGGTCAGTTCATTTGCTCTTGTTGTCATTTCTTGCTTGTCTGTCTCGTATGTCCATATTCTAGAGGTGGGATGACATGGTGGTGCGGCAGGTAATATGCAGAGATGGGGACTCGAGTCCAAGTCGCACGTAAGTCGCACACACAGCGACTGCAGACTCAACTAGTGACTCGCAAAAAAATGATTTGTATACAACAAAAATCAGCATGAGTTAACATTAGTTACGTGTGACAATTATATATATATACATATATATATATATATATATATATATATATATATATATATATATATATATATATATATATATATATATATACAGTGTATCACAAAAGTGAGTACACCCCTCACATTTCTGCAGATATTTAAGTATATCTTTTCATGGGACAACACTGACAAAATGACACTTTGACACAATGAAAAGTAGTCTGTGTGCAGCTTATATAACAGTGTAAATTTATTCTTCCCTCAAAATAACTCAATATACAGCCATTAATGTCTAAACCACCGGCAACAAAAGTGAGTACACCCCTTAGTGAAAGTTCCTGAAGTGTCAATATTTTGTGTGGCCATCATTATTTCCCAGAACTGCCTTAACTCTCCTGGGCATGGAGTTTACCAGAGCTTCACAGGTTGCAACTGGAATGCTTTTCCACTCCTCCATGACGACATCACGGAGCTGGCGGATATTCGAGACTTTGCGCTCCTCCACCTTCCGCTTGAGGATGCCCCAAAGATGTTCTATTGGGTTTAGGTCTGGAGACATGCTTGGCCAGTCCATCACCTTTACCCTCAGCCTCTTCAATAAAGCAGTGGTCGTCTTAGAGGTGTGTTTGGGGTCATTATCATGCTGGAACACTGCCCTGCGACCCAGTTTCCGGAGGGAGGGGATCATGCTCTGCTTCAGTATTTCACAGTACATATTGGAGTTCATGTGTCCCTCAATGAAATGTAACTCCCCAACACCTGCTGCACTCATGCAGCCCCAGACCATGGCATTCCCACCACCATGCTTGACTGTAGGCATGACACACTTATCTTTGTACTCCTCACCTGATTGCCGCCACACATGCTTGAGACCATCTGAACCAAACAAATTAATCTTGGTCTCATCAGACCATAGGACATGGTTCCAGTAATCCATGTCCTTTGTTGACATGTCTTCAGCAAACTGTTTGCGGGCTTTCTTGTGTAGAGATTTCAGAAGAGGCTTCCTTCTGGGGTGACAGCCATGCAGACCAATTTGATGTAGTGTGCGGCGTATGGTCTGAGCACTGACAGGCTGACCCCCCACCTTTTCAATCTCTGCAGCAATGCTGACAGCACTCCTGCGCCTATCTTTTAAAGACAGCAGTTGGATGTGATGCTGAGCACGTGCACTCAGCTTCTTTGGACGACCAACGCGAGGTCTGTTCTGAGTGGACCCTGCTCTTTAAAAACGCTGGATGATCTTGGCCACTGTGCTGCAGCTCAGTTTCAGGGTGTTGGCAATCTTCTTGTAGCCTAGGCCATCTTCATGTAGCGCAACAGTTCGTCTTTTAGGATCCTCAGAGAGTTCTTTGCCATGAGGTGCCATGTTGGAACTTTCAGTGACCAGTATGAGAGAGTGTGAGAGCTGTACTACTAAATTGAACACACCTGCTCCCTATGCACACCTGAGACCTAGTAACACTAACGAGTCACATGACATTTTGGAGGGAAAATGACAAGCAGTGCTCAATTTGGACATTTAGAGGTGTAGTCTCTTAGGGGTGTACTCACTTTTGTTGCCGGTGGTTTAGACATTAATGGCTGTATATTGAGTTATTTTAAGGGAAGAATAAATTTACACTGTTATATAAGCTGCACACAGACTACTTTTCATTGTGTCAAAGTGTCATTTTGTCAGTGTTGTCCCATGAAAAGATATACTTAAATATCTGCAGAAATGTGAGGGGTGTACTCACTTTTGTGATACACTGTATATATATATGATCCTACATCATTCTGATTGCATAATTTTCTGCTCTCTAATAACGCTCCGCTCGTTTTAACCCACAATGCACGCAATGGGTAAATGTTCCAGCCAGCTTCCGGCGTAGTGATGAAGCGTCGCTCCCTACCCCCTCCTTTGGATTGGAATCTCACTTAAAATGGTGGAATACCCTACTTAGTGCACTTCACAAGAACAACTTGGTGAATGGAACACTCCCACAGAATGCTGTTATTTGCATGTATTTAGTTTGCAGCGTCACACAGATGATGTGTCAATAAAACGCTTGATTGGCTTTCTAACGAGTTTGTTTTTTTCTTCACAACTGGGAAAAGTTTGGAGATTTTTAAATATAAGCACATTTACAAAATAAGGGATTATATTCCTAATAAGACACACGGTTATAAATTTAATAGCATCTGGAAGAACATAAGCTAAGGTAAGCAGTGGTTATCTTTTTTTTTTGCTGTGTTTTGGATTTTGGCCGCTGTGCCTGATTTATCGCGTGTTTTTGTTTTGCAATGAAAACAAAACGTACCAGTTGAAGCTTTTAACCGGCACCTAGGAAAGTCAAGGCACTAAGTAAAATGGCAAAATACAGTTGCTAATCTGTTGTTTTTTATCTGAACTTACATATTATTTGTTTATTTCTACATTACATTTCCAATATATGTATTGTGTAGATTATATTGACTCGTGACTCGGACTCTAGCCTAAAGACTCGTGACTTGACTCGGACTCTAGCCTAAAGACTCGTGACTTGACTCGGACTCGTATTTTGTGACTTGTGAACATCTCTGGTAATACTGTATGTGACCCAACAAAAATCAGGGGGTTGGCATTTTTTTCAGCATGCTGCTATGTTTTTTTCCTAATTACTTGCAGAAGGTACACTGGCTACTCTAAATTACCCTTGGGTGTAACTTAGTAAGTAATGTGTGAGTGTTTGAAACACTGAGATGGATTAGTTTCCAGTCCAAGGTGTTTTGTGCCCAGTGATCCAACTGGCACCGGACTCTCTTGGCACCGGACAATCTTGGTTAGGATAAAGCGGCTCCTGATGCTTGACCAAAGGTATGTGGACATCTGACCATAAGCTTGTTAGACACTCACTCACTCACTTTCTTAACCGCTTATCCAATTAGGGTTGCGGGGGGGTGCTGGAGCCCATCCCAGCTTTTCAGTGGGTGCAAGGCACACAGTAACACCCTGGATGGGGTGCCAGTCCATCGCAGGGTAGACACACACCTTCCCTGCTGGGATTGCCTTCACTGCTAAGGCAGCATCCGATGCTCCCTCATTATTCAGTCAAAATACCGTTCAAACTTAAAGTATCTAAGAATCTAAGAATTCGAACAGCCTTCTTCTCGGGAGCGCGCATAGGATGATGTAAAATGCTGTCTATGTAGAGAGCTCACTAGGTTTTTGAACACACCCTGTATATGCCAAATGATTTGGCAGCTACAGTCTAAAAAATATGAACTCTAGAATTTGCATTGGAGGTATTGGCATTGGAAGAACAATAACAATAACTTTTAGGGAGTCTAGTGCAATATTTAGCACTAAAGTCTTGCTAAAGAACACTCCTTGCTGATGTAACTGACATGTTTGGTCATTTACATTTTGAATAGTGAGTGCCTTCATCTTTACTAAACTGCGTTTTAACACTTGAAGCCTTTCTACACAGTAGCATAAACCAACCTCAAACCTTTTTGCTATTGGACACACAAAAATTCATGAAGACCATCATCAGTTGCTTCAAGCATGGCTATAGATTCCAAGTCCTCAAACAGACACCCATACATGCATGAAGCCAGACCTTTCCCATTTCCCACACTGGCCTACTTGAGGATTTACAGTTATGAATTATGGGGTGATATGTGGTGTATTCGGCAGTGAGAGAAATCGGCCCATCTGTCAGTGCTAACCCCCTCCATCACTTCTTGCCCATGTTCTTTCTAAAATTCATTTCACTGGTTCACACATACGCACACGAACACACCTCATGTGTCAAAGTGTTTCGTCACGTCGCTTCAATGGCCGCTTCTCTCATTCCTAATTATTTATTTATGAGGTTTTTTCCATATTTGCTGAAAATCTTGTGCTGGAACAACCTCCACTCTGCTTGGAACTATTTTCTTTTTTGTGATAACTGCTGGGATTTGCTTCCATTACACCACAAGTGCATTTCTAAAGCTGGGCACTGATGTTGGATGCTAAACTTTGTTTAATGTGGTTTTAAGATTCCATTTTAGCCAAAGACATGATAAACAGCCACAGACTATTATTTCTGCTTCAATAGCATTTACAGTTGGAGTTTTTGGTGCACTCCATGCTTTTGAGAATATGATAGAATAAGGACACATTATGCTTTTGTCTGATCAATCCTAAATTGACATTCTTTGTCCATGAAGATTGTGGTTTTTATTATTGCACTTTTATTTGTTACTTGAATGTATCTGTATTTAAAAGACAGGAAAAGTTAAGGAACATCTACTTTTTCTATTAAGATTAATTACTTTTTTTATTAATTTAGCATTTTTACCATAGATATTGTCAGAGATATTCAGAGATCCAGATCAAGACCACATTTGCGCACGCTAGAGGCTACAGTAGTAAGAAAACACTTACCTCGAAAGGAATCAGGCTCAAAAGGGAAATCTATACTCCTCTGGGCAGTGCTTGACACAAAGTTTAGGTTTTTATAGAGTTCTAAATAGTGGTGAAACAGTAATGTGGACAATACTGACTAAAAATCTAAAAAATAAAAATATACTTTTTTAATACAGTGGTACCTTGAAACTCAACGCCAGTTGGCTCTTGGAGTGGCGTTGAGATTAAAAGGCATTGAGTTGTAAGGTAATGTGTTCTATGGTCCCGTGGAACTGCATATATTTTAGGCTAATGTAAAATAATGGGGTTGTTTTTGACACTTATACACTGAAAATAACACAAATATAATATAAAGACACAAATACAATTAAAAACAGATAAAATCAATCAGTAATACAATAAAACCTGCACTTTACCTTTACTTCTTTATTGTTTTCTTATGCTTCTTAATTAGTGGAGAGAACAAATAAGCAGTAATAATTAATAGATGTTTAGTGTTTTTGTGTCGTTCTTTTAATACCTTAAGTTACATTATTTTTTTAATGATAAGTGTTTTAGACTTTGAACACAGATACATGTGAAGCTTTCAGAGTAAATTTGATGGTTATTCCACACAAATGCAGATTCTTCTCATGTTCGCACGACGTTTTACCGCACCGCTTAAGCCGAACGCAGAGCAAAGCAGCAGTCGCACACGTTGAGTTCAAAGGAAACGTTGAGTTTGAGGGTACACATTTCTTGACAAAGGGCGTTGAGTTTCAAAGATTTTGAGTTTAGGGGACGTTGAGTTACAAGGTACCACTGTATAATACAACAGCCTAAAATATACTGTAGATGTTAGATGTAAAATGTAGTGGTTAAAAGTCTTTATATATACAGTAAAAGATTTGTTAACTGCCAGCTTATTACCAGTATACAACCGGACGTTTTCAGTATATTATTTAATCTGGAAGGGAAAGAGTTAATGCATTTTAAATAAGTAAATGATTATAAAATGATCTTTTCTTCTGTTTCTGTCTATTTTACCCCACAAATGACCACATCATTTATACAAAGGGGGCCTGAGATGCTATTCTCTCAGGTAAGCTGTTCCTTATGGCAAACACAGCACACCCACACTAACACCTCCTCACTTCTCATAGACACATAACTCTGCAGCAGCTTGCACGTACACAAATGAAAAAATTTACTTAGGGCAACCCAACCTCAACCTTACATAAGCACACAAACTCTTCCTCCTTAAGCTAATTTTCTACGTCTATTCAGATTTCACTTTTTAAACTAAAGATTGGTTTGGTTATTGTAATATTTCTGGTTACTCTCTCATGCATTTAATGCTGACAGAGTATCTAAACAAAGTGCTTATTTATAGTTGTAATACACTATTGCATGAATACATTCAAATTATTATATACACTTTTTAAGGACAACTTTGTTTATAATCTAGAATCTTGTTCCATCAATTAATTTCTAATAAGCTTCTTATTAGACCACCTTCCTGATATTCTGTGTAAAAATTCTTAATACAATTAATGACTGACTACAGGCTGTTCAGGACCCAAGGCAGCAAAGCCTCAAGCATGATGCTCCCTCCACCATGAGGTAGGTTTTTTTAGATGTTGTCCTCTTGTTTTAATTTCCACTGGAAGTCAAATACTGATGTTTCTAGCTTATATGAAGAGGTAGCTCTTGGTAAATCTCATTTCTAAAGTTGTTGGCTCAAAGATTTTCCATCCAGATCTGTAAATAAATATTTGTCGTATTTGTGTTTAAAGACATAAAATGAATACAATTTTAATTCAGATAAAGTTTAAAACACATTTAATAAGGGAGTCGCCCAGAGGTCCATGTACAGTACTTCTAAAGGGTTCATATGCTTTGTTTTGCAATTGTATGTGTACTGTATAGGTATACAATTACTGGTTGCAGTTTGTCTGAAAAGTATGAGCTATGTGTAGACATTGGCAAGATTTAATAACATTGCTGGGAGAAAAAAGTAAAAAGGAAAGAAGTATCTCATAGCAGTTCTGGGATTTGTCTTCTTTATCTGACTGAATCATTGAAACAGACACATCAATGTTCATAAAACACGTACGAATTGCAGTTGTTTTATGTTTTGAGCCTATTCTAGATTGAAAATATACAGAGAGCAGTTTAAATTATAGATAGATAGATAGATAGATAGATAGATAGATAGATAGATAGATAGATAGATAGATAGATAGATAGATAGATAGATAGATAGATAGATAGATAGATAGATAAAATTAAAGCCCCAGAAGCATTACACGGCCAAGAAAGTACATACTATAAAAATTCAAAAGTACAAATACAAATAACAAAAACAACATTAAGGACAAAGTACAAATAACGGCACAGATACAAAAACTGAACATACACAACAAGGTACTTGTATATTACATATATGTGTCATGGCCTCCAGGGTTTTAATTTTGGAGCAGATGCTTAATTTCATGTAGCAGTCTATGGCAGTGTAAAGCTTGCTTGACTTTGGACAGTGTCGGTTATGCTGTTACATCTGATGTACACACACAACACCCATTAATATTATATTAGTGTCACTGCTGTGATGAGAATTATGATGATCTGCCATTCCAATAAATATCTGGTCAGCAGCAGTCCAACAGAAAAGGGAACCTGTGCATAACAACAGTAGCACATGTGTATGTTTAAGATTTGGTGCATGAAACAGATTTAAGGTTCAAAGCCTTTCTGAGTCATATTGACGGTGATAGCATGTGTGACAGAGCCGAGGTCAGCGGCGGGTCTTTGCTGATGGGTGATCCTGGGCAGGGTAATTGGGGTGCTGCACATCAAACGTAGGCCATCATTAGCAGCTCTCAAGCAGTCACTAATCCAACCGCGTTCTCACACAAAAGGATCAGGGGGAGGATGGTGCTGACGTGTGTGTGTGTGTGTGTGTGTGTGTGTGCATGTGTGTGTTGGGCAGGGAGGGTGTGGGTGCACCGGCTGGCGCCCGCCAAGTTGAGCAAAACATCTCACCCACAGATCAAAGGGCCTCAACATCCCTGAGCCATCCAAGGAGAGAAAAAGGAGAGGCAAAGGAGGAAGAGGGTGGAGGAGACAGAGGAGTAGTACTTCCCGTGCCTGGCACAGACTAACTCACCTTGTGTCTGGCAACCGACAACTTTAGATGAGTCAGAGAGTGTGGTTACAGCTTTGGCTTTTGCAAATAGCATATTCATCATAGCGTCAAAACTTGCTGACAGGCTAATACTACCTACCGTAACCGTAAGTTTACCAGAAAACACAAAGCACAACGACTTGATTTATAAATAACAATCTGTGCCCATCTATGCCCCGCCTTCCATGCGTCATTCCAGTCATATATTGAAACTTACTTATTTTTTCCTAGAAAGCATTTAATTGTGTTTTATTCAAAATACACTAATCAGCCATAACATTAAAACCACCTCCTTGTTTCTACACTTACTGTCTATTTTATCAGCTCCACTTACCATATAGAAGCACTTTGTAGTTCTACAAATACTGACTGTAGTCCATCTGTTTCTCTGCATGCTTTGTTAGCCCCCTTTCACCCTGTTCTTCAATGGTCAGGACCACCACAGAACCACTACAGAGCAGGTATTATTTGGGTGGTGGATCATTCTCAGCACTGCAGTGACACTGACATGGTGGTGGTGTGTTAGTGTGTGTTCTGCTGGTATGAGTGGATCAGACACAGCAATGCTGCTGGAGTTTTCAAACATCTCACTGTCACTGCTGGACTGAGAATAGTCCACCAATCAAAAATATCCAGCCAACAGCACCCCTGGGCAGCGTCCTGTGACCACTGATGAAGGTCTAGAAGATGACCAACTCAAACAGCAGCAATAGATGAGTGACCGTCTCTGACTTTACATCTACAAGATGGACCAACTAGGTAGGAGTGTCTAATAGAGTGGACAGTGAGTGGACACAGTATTTAAAAACTCCAGCAGCGCTGCTGTGTCTGATCCACTGATACCAGCACAACACACACTAACACACCACCACCATGTTACTGTCACTGCAGTGCTGAGAATGATCCACCACCTAAATAATACCTGCTCTGTGGTGGTCCTGTGGGGGTCCTGACCATTTAAGAACAGGGTAAAAGCAGGCTAAAAAGGTATGTAGAGAATCAGATGGACTACAGTCAGTAATTGTAGAATTCAAAGTGCTTCTATATAGTAAGTGGAGCTGATAAAATGGACAGTGAGTGTAGAAACAAGAAGGTGGTTTTAATGTTATGGTTGATTGGTGTATATTATGCAAATAGAAGCAGAAATGCTGCATAGTTCTCTGTAGCCCAGTAGAAGTACAGTACTGGAAATGTAACCTTTGGTACTGGAATGGATCCAGTTTCTGTGTACTTGAAGTTTTATTACGTCATCGGGTCGAGAGTACTCCGACTGTCTTTTGATGGGGGTATCAGTGACACTAACGAAGGTGTTAAAATGTTCAAGTGTGTGTGTGTGTGTTTGTGTGTGTGTGTGTGTGTGTGTGTGTGTGTGTGCTGATCACTTTTCCAGCTGACCTCCTGCAGGTCTACATTATAGCATGAATATATAACATGCCAACGGTTGAAGCTAATGAATGAAAGGAAAGTTATGCCAGGACAGACTCTCCTATAGGCATGTTAAGGATTTGTAAAGAGGAGGGGGAGTCCAGGGGCAAATGCTAATTATTCCGGAAGCTCCTCTGTCAGGGGTGACACGGGGATCCAGTTCCGACCCCTTCATCACTTTCCTGCCTTTGTTGATGTTTTAGGGGTGCTTAAAATTGGCGCTGAAAATATTTTAATCTTTTTTTTTTCATTTCCTCCTAGGGCAAGCCTTCATGCTCATCTGGAGATGTTTTAATCTTGACCCTGAGCGGAGGAGGTCTAGGGGGCCTCATGTAATTGCTAATTTGTGATTCAGTTGAAGCCAGTAGTAAATAGGCAGGCACTTGAGAAGGAAATGATTTTGCATCCTTTCATCAGCTACTCAAATCTCTGTCTGCTGAATTTTCTAGCTCCTTGGGCACCATTTTTTTCCCTTTTACCTCCGCCTAAATCTTCTCTTAACCCCATGGTTTGAATCAAGGGCATACGGGTGGTCCGTCGTCTGAGGAGGCAGGTTGAGTTTCCCAAGCCCTCGTCTACCCAAGCTGAGATTGTAATTGCCATGAGGCTGAACTCTCGGTTCCTTTAAAATCACACCATGCAGAACGTTTATTTAGGGAAGTGCATGGGAGAGGAAGATTCTGGGCCATGCCGCCTTGGCTGCCACTTCAAAGCCTGGTCACAGAGAACAAGAAAGCAAAAGAGAGAGAATGACAGAATGAATGCATTCAAAGGTAGCTTGGGAAAAAGCTTGAGGGGCAAAAGTTATATCAGCATGCTTCTTTTCACTCATTTTAACTGGTACTTATTCAATTACATGAAATGAATCACATGCTGAAAACTTTGTGGCAACAGTTTGGGGAATACCCTTGTCTGTTTTTGCTGTTTCCATCAGCTATCCAAGAAAGGTAGTGTAGCCTACCTAATAATAATACTGTAATTAAATAAACAACCTCGTCTCTACAAGGTGGATCAACTAGGTAGGAGTGTCTAATAGAGTGGACAGTGAGTGAACACAGTATTTAAAAACTCCAGCAGCGCTGCTGTGTCTGATCCACTCATACCAGCACAACACACGCTAACACACCACCAACCTGTCAGTGTCACTGCAGTGCTGAGAATGATCCACCACCTAAATAATACCTGCTCTGTGGTGGTCCTGTGGGGGTCCTGACTAATGAAGAACAGGGTGAAAGCAGGTTAAAAAGGTATGTAGAGAAACAGATTGACTCCAGTCAGTAATTGTAGAACTACAAAGTGCTTCTATATGATAAGTGGAGCTGATAAAATGGACAGTGTGTGTAGAAACAAGGAGGTGGTTTTAATGTTATGGCTGATCGGCGTATTTCATTTCGTGTTTTGTTTTGATGCATTGTTTGTGTCTTCTGGGTCGCGGTACAAATCATGGACAAAATGTGGGTCCCTAGAAAGAAAGTTTGAAAAACCCTGTTCTACCTCATTGTTCTTTAGGGCGCAGGTTATGTCAAACTAGACGAACGTGAACAAGTGCACAATTACATACACTTATCATGACCAGGAGAACTACTGGACAGCCACCTGTTACACACACTTTGTGCTCAAAGAGAGCAAACAGACCGCTGATGGTAATGCCAGATGAGCTTAACTGAACAGAAGAAGACAGGATGTTGAGCTTAGTGATCATCTGCTTGTAACTTCAAAACTTGAAAAGTGGTCGTTGGTAGAACGTTTGTATATAAGGGTCCACAAAGTAGAAAGTGTTGTGAGGCTTTATATAAAATTAGGGTCTTTAGGTTCTCATTTAATATGACGAAAACAAAAGTGTTTGATAAGGACACATGTACAAATATTAAGTAACATAAGGATGTTAACGTGACGTCATTTACTGGTGACTGCTGATGACAAAAGACTGACTAGTGCCTTTATTGCAATTCTTTTAAATTGGTAATTTAACTTTCTACCCCATTACATACTCACCAGTGGTAATGCGGTACAATTAGAATAAGACTAACAATGTTTCATTCATTCACAGTCAGGGCAATTTTTAGTAGCTCCAATTGGCCTGACTGAGCACTGTCGCCTGACAGCAAGAAGGACCAGGCTGGGCGGTCCGGGTCCTTTCTGTGCGGAGTTTGCATGTTCTCCCCGTGTCTGCGTGGGTGCAGTCAGGTTAACTGGAGACACTGAATTGCCTTATAGTTGAATGGGTGTGTGTCTGCCCTGCGATGGACTGGTGCCCTGTCCAGGGTGTTACTGTGTGCCTTGCGCCCATTGAAAAGCTGGGATAGGCTCCAACACCCCCTTCCCCCACGACCCTCATTGGATAGGCGATTAAGAAAGTGAGTGAGTGAGTGAATTGGCCTGACTGCATGTCTTTGGACTGGGCACTCACAGGAAATCCAAAGCCATGCTGGCTGGGTATTAAATACTGTGATTGGCTAAATAAAGCAATTCACATCTCATTTAACAGATTTCCAGCACAGCAGACTTGATACACTCTTTGGTCAAATGTTTTACCCTTTGTCTTTCTTACAGCTAGCCCCACTGGCCCGGGCCGAAATTTCGTTGCAATCTTTCGTTGTCGTTGCTGGCCTGTGGAGGGAACTCCCTACATATTATCTATAGGCTTTAATTATTTATTTACATTATTGATCTTTTTAGCTATAACAACAGCCATTCTTGTGAGAAGGCTTCCAACAGAACTATGAAGTAACTATGAAGGCCACTGGAGTTTCTTAATGCTCGAGCTTTTCTTCATGTCTTTGTAGACTTACTTTGTGCACAGGGGCACAGTCATGGTGGAACAGGAAAGAGCCTTCCTTAAACTGTTGCTCCAAAGTTGAAAGCATGTAATTTAATTTATATTAATGATTAATTACACATGTTAACAATTGATAATTGACTGGCTCAAACACATAAATTCAATAATCAGAAGGGGTGTCCCAATACTTTTCTCCATACAGTGTATGTGATTGCAATGAATCTGTAGTTTCAGTAGGCATTTGATAGTGTGAAAATAAACCTACTAAAATGACTCCCACTCTTAAAAGAAGCCTGGAATAGATACCAGATATGAATGTGAGGCTTTGGAGTATAACATTTTTTTAAAATTTGATTTTATTGGACAAAGATTTAATTTAATGCCATTTATGTTGAATGAATTTCAGTCTTTGCCATACCTAAAATAATAATAAATAAAACATCAAATAAAAGCACTCCCACTCAGTCGAAAAATGTGTTTTGCGTCACCAGTGTTCCTGGAGAATCATGCATGTACTGTAGCTAGTTAAGGGTTAACAAGGGAATACATGAGATTTCGACGAACCTTTCCCTCCATTAGTCTACACCAGTGTGAGTGCCAAGGGTGGACCCATGCCCCGCTCACCCCTCCTCCTTGTCTCCCCTCCTTCTTCCTTTCCCTCTACCTCTCTTCCCTTGCCTCGCCGGTCCGGGCTGAGCTCCTGGCTCAGGCCCCGTCGGCCACAAGCTGTGGAATGTGTAAGAGCCATGTGTCAAATCCCCAGACTGTGGGAAAGTGTTGCTCTCTGCTGAACTCTCCCCCCACCCTCCTCCCTTCAGCGCCGCTTGCTTCCACTCTTCCTCCCTCCCACCCTCCAGCCCTCTCTTTCCCCGCTCCCTCTCCTACTCCGGCACTCTCCCGGCGACTGCCCTGCCCCGCGCCGGCCGCACACAGGAAACTGCGAGACCTGCCAGAAGCGCGTCGCCTGGAACTACGACTTCCGAAGAACATTTTCACGCCAATAACTCCCCCCCACCATCACCACCCTCGATTTTTTCCCTTCCCGCCTACTCAGTGTTCTTGGCAAGGACGTGAACTGCACGTTAGGAACATTGCCTTATGTGTTTCAAAAACACAGAAAGTCATAAGAGATTAATTGTTATGTTTTAGAGGTTCCAAAGATTTGGTAAGAGTTGTGTTCACATGTATGGCACAGGCTGTCAATTTTTTTTCAGTTATAGTTAAGCAAAGATAAATGTGCCATATAGTAAAAAAACACCAGAACTGTCAAGATAGTATGAAAATTTAAGACATTAACAGGGTCTCAGTAGCAAATTCAGTAAAATTTACATTGCATCAGTGTTACAACAGGAAACCCTGCATTCACATTAGTGATAAGTTGTTGCTGTCACTTCTTTTGGGGCAAAAACAAATGAGTGGATGAACATAATAATTCCAAATGCCTCCAGACCAGTGAACTGCCTAATACACCGATGAGGCATAACATTATGACCACTCACAGGTGAAGTGAATAACACTGATTATCTCTTCATCACGGTACCTGTTAGTGGGGGGGAAGTGAACATTTTATCTTCAATGGTGATGTGTTAGAAGCAGGAAAAATTAACAAGCGTAAGGATTTGAGCGAGTTGTGATAACTAGACGACTGGGTCAGAGCATCTCCAAAACTGCAGCTCTTGTGAGGTGTTCCCGGTCTGCAGTGGTCAGTTTCTACCAAAAGTGGTCCAAGGAAGGAACAGTGGTAAACCGGCGACAGGGTCATGGGCGGCCAAGGCTCATTGATGCACGTGGGGAGCGAAGGCTGGCCCGTGTAGTCCGATCCAACAGACGAGCTACTGTAGCTCAAATTGCTGAAGAAGTTAATTCTGGTTCTGATAGAGAGGTGTCAGAATACACAGTGCAGGGACATCACAGTTGCAGGGCTGTTTTGGCAGCAAAAGGGGGTCAAACACAGTATTAGAAAGGTGGTTATAATGTTATACCTGATCGGTGTGTAATTAAGCACTTAACATTCAATAACAATTTAATTAAACACTATGTCATTACACTGACATTAGAATGTCATAAACCAACATTTTATGGTCAAAAGTATTTTGACACCCATCCTGATTACTGCTTTGAGGTACACTCTGTACTAACAGGTGTATAAACTTTTGCACCAAACATGCTTTAACTTTGTGGCAATAGATTGTGTTAATTTTTTTATTTACTTAATTATTTAGTAAAGGATTAATACAGTTATTCAAATTATATACTGTTATTATACACCGATTAGGCATAACATTATGACCACCTCATTGTTTCTACACTTACTGTCCATCCCTCAAAACTTTCTAGACTGACTATAGAGAATATACACTGATCAACCATAACATTTACACCACCTCCTTGTTTCTACCCTCACTGTCCACTTTGTCAGCTCCACTTAATATACAGAAGCACTTTGTTGTTCTACATTTACTGACTGTAGTCCATCTGTTTCTCTACATACCTTTTTAGCCTGCTTTCATGCTGTTCTTCAATAGTCAGGACCCCCACAGGACCACTACAGAGCAGGTATTATTTAGGTGGTGGAACATTCTCAGCACTGCAGTGACACTGACATAATGGCGGTGTGTTAGTGTGTGTTGTGCTGGTATGAGTGGATCAGACACAGCAGCACTGCTGGAAGTCCACTCACTGTCCACTCTATTAGACACTCCTATCTAGTTGGTCCACCTTGTAGATGTAAACTCAGAGACGATCGCTCATCTATCGCTGCTTTTGGAGTTGGTCATCTCCTAGACCTTCATCAGTGGTCACAGGATGCTGCCCACAGGGTGCTGTTGGGTGGATATCTTTGGTTGGTGGACTATTTTCAGTCCAGCAGTGACAGTGAGGTGTTTAAAAACTCTAGCAGCGCTGCTATATCTTATCCACTCATACCAGCACAACACACACTAACACACCACCACCATGTCAGTGTCACTGCAGTGCTGAGAATGATCCACCACCTAAATAATACCTGTTCTGTGATGGTCATGTGGGAATCCTGACCATTGAAGAACAGGGTGAAAGCAGGTTAAAAAAGTATGCAGAGAAACAGATGGACTACAGTCAGTAATTGTAAAAATACAAAGTGCTTCTATATGGTAAGTGGAGCTGATAAAATGGACAGTGAGTGTAGAAACAAGGAGGTGGTGTTAATGTTATGGTTCATCAGTGTATTTTCTCTATAGTCAGTCTAAAAAGTTTTGAGGGATGTGTTATTTAAAGCTTGGGTTAGAATTTGGACCTGCCCTTGTCACTGGACCTCCGTAATACTCACCAGGCAACAGATGCAACAGATGAATTGCAGAAGAGTGTGTTTATACCTAACCCCTTCCAGAACTGTCTAAATATACTAGCACACACCTGCTACGGGTCAAGCAGACACCCACCATAAGCTGTGGTCTCTCAAGCACACACAAACACACACACACACACACACAGAAAGAGAGAGAGAGAGAGAGAGAGAGAGAGAGCTTATTACAATTCCTATACAAGAGAAATCCTCTAATAACTGATTCAGATATTATGGTGAGTGTGTGTACATATTAAAGTAGTCTGTCTAGTGTTTTCAGGCTATTTAATCCAGCCGTCTTTAGCCGTGTACATGGAGGCACGGTGGCTAAGTGGGTAGCACTGTCACCTCACAGCAAGAAGGTCCTGGGTTCGATCCCCAGGCTGGGAGATCCCGGGCCTTTCTGTGTGGAGTTTGCAGGTTCTCCCCGTGTCTGCGTGGGTTTCCTCCGGGAGCTCCAATCTCCTCCCACAGTCCAGTCACGTTAACTGGAGACACTGAATTGTCCTATAGGTGAATAGGTGTGTGTATGTGCGTGTGCCCTGCGATGGACTGGCGCCCTGTCCAGGGTGTTACTGTGTGCCTTGCGCCCATTGAAAATCTGGGACAGGCTCCAGTTTGAGAACATAAAAAACCTTTTGTGATCCAGTATGACTGTACCAATGCACACAAACCCAGGACCATACGGATATGGTATGATAGAGTGTAGAAACAAGGAGGTGGTTTTAATGTTATGGCGGATCGGTGTATATTGCACTTCTGGCTTGGATGGTATTCGCCTCCCTGCCTAGAAGTGTGATATTTCAAAGGCTGCTAGACTGGCACAGCAAGAATCAGCCCTCGGTAAACTTCAGAACAGAAAGCCACCCATCTAACATTAGCTGCTGACCCCAAAGTTCATCCTTGTAACTTCATCAGCACTCCTTCGGCATGGGAAAACCTCAACTCAAGTGACCTCTGCATATTGTGTGGTGGACTAACATCTACCATCTGCCAACTGGCTCTCATACACCTGGACCTCAATGTGAAACTTTCTTTAGTTTTTTTTAGGATTTGATTGCCTGAATGAGGTGGATTTGTATTCCTGACTAATATCTAGTTCTAAAAACACAAGAGCTTGTTTTTTCAGTATGAAATCAGTCTATCAGTGATTGTACTGAATAAATAATAATAATAATAATAATAAATACACCGATCAGCCATAACATTAAAACCACCTCCTTGTTTCTAAACTCACTGTCCATTTTATCAGCTCCACTTATCATATAGAAGCACTTTGTAGTTCTACAATTACTGACTGTAGTCCATCTGTTTTTCTACATACTTTTAAACCTGCTTTCACCCTGTTCTTCAATGGTCAGGACCCCCACAGGACCACCACAGAGCAGGTATTATTTAGGTGGTGGATCATTCTCAGCACTGCAGTGACACTGACATGGTGGTGGTGTGTTAGTGTGTGTTGTGCTGGTATGAGTGGATCAGACACAGCAGCGCTGCTGGAGTTTTTAAATACCGTGTCCATTCACTGTCCACTCTATTAGACACTCCTATCAAGTTGGTCCACCTTGTAGATGTAAAGTCAGAGACGATCACTCATCTTTCACTGCTGTTTGAGTTGGTCATCTTCTAGACCTTCATCAGTGGTCACAGGGCGCTGTTGGTTGCATATATTTTTGGTTGGTGTACTATTCTCAGTCCAGCAGTGACAGTGAGGTGTTTAAAAACTCCAGCAGCGCTGCTGTGTCTTATCCACTCATACCAGCACCATGTCAGTGTCACTGCAGGGCTGAGAATGATCCACCACCCAAATAATACCTGCTCTGTGGTGGTCCTGTGGGGGTCCTGACCGTTGAAGAACAGGGTGAAAGCAGGTTAAAAAGCATGCAGAGAAACAGATGGACTACAGTCAGTAATTTTAGAACTACAAAGTGCTTCTATATGGTAAGTGGAGCTGATAAAATGAACAGTAAGTGTAGAAACAAGGAGGTGGTTATAATGCTATGCCTGATTGGTCTACATTGATTAAAAGGAAATCATCTAAGTGGACAATGAGTAAAACGGAACATGATGTGTACTGGAGGTCGGTCTCTGGGGTGGTAGTATTCTGAGTGGAACTCAAGAGCCAGTGAAAACCAGCTGGTCCAACCACAAGAATATGCAGGACAAATGTGTTCAATAACTCACTCTTTTGTGGCTAAGCCACTAAATCTAGACCTGCTGTTCTGTGTGTAGATTCAGTCTGTCGTACTTAAATTATCAGTAGGACATCTGGCACATAGCATGAATGTAATATTTTTATTTATTCAGTCATTTTCAATAGCCACTTCATTGTGATCCAGCTAGACCGGGAGACTAATGGACACAGGGCAAGGATAATCCATCACAGGGCATCACACATCTACACAAGTACTTATTCACATATTCATTCTCACCTAAGGGCAATTATACTTCCTTCCCTCCCGAAACCATGCCAGTTGGCCTTGAATTGGTCCTAGGTGTGAGGTAGATGAGTAGCCTGTGTCAGTAAGTAAGTAAGTACTCATGTCTTGAATGGATTTTTGATCTGCACTGCAATCTGAAACACAGTGTAGTCCTTGGTCCAACCGCTGTTGGTCAGCAGTTCATGGTTTGTCCCTTCTCAGACCTCTATCAGTTGGTATTGTTTAAAACTACAAGTGAGCACTCCCTGACCATAACATTTTTGCCCTCATCAAAGTCCCTCAGGTTTTAATGTTTGTTCATATCTTCTGTATTTAACACGTACTGCCAGGAACTACCATCTGCCCAACATTTAACACAGTATATCCTTGGCCACAGCCATCAGGGAATACCGTTTCCATGAAAGGTTGAACATGGTCTGCAACAATGCTTAGGTAGGTGGTACGTGTCAAAGTAACATCCACATGGATGGCAGGACCCAAGGTTTTACCAGCAGAACATTGCCCAAAGCATCACACTGCCTCGCCAGCTTGCCTTCTTCCCATAGTGCATCCTGGTGCCATGAGTTCCCAAGGTAAGCGACGCACACTCACCCGACCATCCACGTGATGTAAAAGAAAACGTGATACATCAGACCAGGCCACCTTCTTCCATTGCTCCGTGGTCCAGTTCCGATGCTCACGTGCCCGTTGTTGCCGCTTTCGGTGGTGGAAAGGGGTCAGCATGTGCACCCTGACTGGTCTGCGACTATGCAGCCCCATACGCCCTAGTCAAACTCGCTTAAATCCTTACGCTCGCCTATTTTTCCTGATTCTAACACATCAACTTTGAGAATAAAATGTTCACTTGCTGCCTAATATATCCCACCCACTAACAGGTGCCATGATGAAGAGATAATCAGTGATAGTCACTTCACCTGTCAGTGGTCATTATGTTATGCCTCGTCGGTGTACAATTTTATTATCATTACATTATTACAGAAGCTAAATACATCAATAAGACATTATTAATGCATTTAGAGGGATTATTAGATATGGCACCATTTACATGATTAAGATTGTGTTGTTGTTGTGTAATTTAAATAATTACAGTAGTTACACAACTGGACCACACAGTGACAGGTAAAATGGTGAAGCAGTGTTCCAATATCCTGGGTTTGATATTTCTAGTTATTGCTTATAGGTTTTCTCCAGGTACTCTGGGATTTTTCTACCCACAAACATACCAGTTGACTGTCCACTCCAAACAGCCCAGTATGTAAATAATGTTCTGCTATTGACTGGCCTTATGCCCAGTGTTTTCATGATAGGTTATAGACCCTGTTCTATAGAATCTGTTCTCTCTATAAATTGTAAAGGCTTTGTTTAATCATCAATGGATAATTCATTTATTTAGACTCGAAATGTCTCAAAAACCAATTGTCCTAAAATATAATGCCACTAGTGGTGTTTTTTTCACCTGTTTCTAACACCCAGACTACGGCCCCATCCGCTTTGCTGGGCATCAGCCAACAAAAGGAGGGGGCAACTCCAGGGCAGGTCGGACAGCAGTGTGAACTCTTAACTTGCGTCCGGGAAGTTGAATAACCACCATATGCCCCATGTTGGCTTGCCTTGGCTTCGTTTATGCCTTGTCAGTGCATGCCAGCTTTCAGACATTTTTCCCACACTTTTTCCCAGGACAGGGGCCAGCGGGCATTTCCATAGGTCGTCTGCCTGGCCTGGTCTGCCGCTAGCCAACCGCCCATTCCCATACACCTCCTGGAGTAATCCTTTTCAGTCCCCATGGCTGGGTGCAATTCAGCCTCAGTGACTGCTTTACAAAAAGGGCCAAACTGGCCAAAGACACAGAGCCAACGCAGGCTGGGCATTGAACTAGCCACAGACAGCAAGCGCCTGTCTTACAATGGCTGAGAAACAGAGGGAAATAAAATGCCTGTCTGAGGCCATTAGCCTTCATTTGGTACTGGTGGGTATCCAGTGTGAATAAATGATTGTGAATTTGTGTGTGTGCCACTTTTTTATCTGTACCTTATTAAAAAGGGCTGTGGCATTTTAGTGGAAGCAATAACTTCATGTTCAAGAATATTAATAGTAGGGCTGGCTCAACACCACTTTTTTATGTCCAATATCGATACTGCAAATAGAGTATCTGCCAATACCAATACCAATCCGATACCATAATTTCTCCTCTCAAACAACTAAGTCTATCTAAATAACAATGCTCAGACTGTGAAACAAAAATTCTAAAGGAATAAATACAGAACCTACAACATCACACTTATGCAAAACTGCTGTTTTTATTTGAACTTTTACACACAGAACATTTAGCAGCATTTTTGGCTTGTTTAACAGCATTGTACAAACATTTAAAATAAAATTTTAAGTGCGACTTTATCTGTATTTAACAAATAAATTATAATTTCAATATAAAATTCTAGATCTGTCCTCTCTCAAGTCTACACCTTGAAGAGGCAGCGAAAAAATTATAAAATAAATAATAAAAAATATTATTTATAAACAATAAAAATGAAACATTTAAATAATAAAACATAAACAAATGTATCTATCTTGTCCCGGCTTGAAGATATCTCACATCCTCAACAAAATTTAATCCATTAGTGTTATGAAATGAAACAAACTACACCGTTTCCCGTTTAGCCACAGATGTTCTCTTCAAAATCCAGCAGGGTTTTTTAATAAGCGCGCTTTGACAGAAGCCAAACTCTGCGTCAATTCTAATTGGTCTATCACGTTTGACAACACGCCATAAAACAGTGTTTTTAGTTGTGGCAGTAGTAGATGATTTTGTAAAATGCTTAAAGTAGATCAGTGTGTTTTATTTTCTGAATGGTCTTAGTTACATTAAGTGTTATTTACATTAAGCAACAGTATCAGATCGGATTACACGTTTTTTTTTCTTCCAATATCCGATCCAGTGATTTGGGCCGATATCGGACTGATACCGATACAGAGTATCGGATCGGTGCCAGCCCTAGTTAATAGAATAGTATTTTAATAAATTTAAGATGCTTAAATTAAAATATGGCTAATAATGCATAAACACCCAGAATTTTGTTACGTGTCAGGCCACCATGAGACACCAGAACAGCTCCAATGCACAAAGATGTCACACCATTTTTTTCTAAAGCTATTTATTATTTATTTTGTGTTGTATTGAGGGTGGAGGGCTGTTTAATATACCAGTCAAACATTTCCCACAGCTAATCAACTGGGATAAAAACCATCAAGTGATCCTTGTAGCGCACTTAACTGTAACAGCAGGCATAACAGAATCACAAAATCACCACACTTGTAGAGTCCAGCATTCCATCCAGTACCGTTCTCTAGATGCATAACACCCATGCCATTAATGCATAATATACTTGCCAATTAGACAATGAATTTAATGCTAATCCAGTTTACACATTTGTAGTTTGTCAAAATGAGTTAGGCATATGTCTTATAAAACTTATATACACTGATCAGCCATAACATTAAAACCACCTCCTTGTCTATTTTATCAGCTCCACTTACCATATAGAAGCACTTTGTAGTTCTACAATTACTGACTGTAGTCCATCTGTTTCTCTGCATACTTTGTTAGCCCCCTTTCATGCTGTTCTTCAATGGTCAGGACTCTCCCAGGACCACCACAGAGCAGGTATTATTTAGGTGGTGGATCATTCTCAGCACTGCAGTGACACTGACGGTGGTGGTGTGTTAGTGTGTGTTGTGCTGGTATGAGTGGATCAGACACAGCAGAGCTGCTGGAGTTTTTAAATACTGTGTCCACTCTCTGTCCACTCTATTAGACACTCCTACCTAGTTGGTGCACCTTGTAGATGTAAAGTCAGAGACGGTCGCTCATCTATTGCTGCCGTTTAAGTTGTCACAGGACGCTGCCCATGGGGCGCTGTTGGCTGGATATATTTTTGGTTGGTGGACTATTTTCAGTCCAGCAGTGACAGTGAGGTGTTTAAAAACTTCAGCTCTGTAGTGGTCTACATAAACACGAATAGCTATGTCTGAGGAGAGGGCGGGACTGGTGACCAAAGCCCTGCAGTGGATTGTTGCCCTGTCTGGGGTATTCCTGCTTTGCTTCCAATGAATCACAAGCTTGACCAGAATAAAGCTGTGATAAAAAATGAAATAAAAATGTGTTGTAATTTGCTTTCACTGAAGCTTTTGCAGTTAGTGCCTCAATAATTAGCCTCTATTCAATGTCTTTAAGATCTTTTTCTCTTGCCATCTTGATTGAGATTAACTTGGCATGGTAGGACGTTAACTGCTAGTGATATCACAAAGTACATCTGCTTCTAAGTGCTTGCCCCGTGTTTTTCAATTCTCCACCCCAGTCTATAGATTTAAATAGGTCTGAATGTAGTAAACATTACGGCATGGTGATGGTTTCTAAGTGATTTTTTGGGAACCAGAAAGTGACAGCATGACCCTGAGAAGATTAATAAACGCACTGTGTTTGAGGTGGAACAAAACCTAACGAGTAATGATGATATTAAAGTAGGCATGACCATAGCTCAGGACTGGGCATGATGCTGCCAGGCTCCTCTTATCAGCACCCAGACTTGGCTCATAACTATGTGCCAGGAGAGAGAGGAGAGGCTTTGTTGTGCACTTAGATGTGCAGGCGGTCTTTATGGCACGTTCCAGATCCTTATCAGTGTGGGAAAGTCTGAGTGAAGCTTCGGAGGGTGTGTGTGTGTGTGTGTGTGTGTGTGTGTGTGTGTGTGTAAGAATGTGCTTAGGCAGATCACTGACCATCATTGGAGCCTGCCACTCCTGATAATGGTCATAAACAAGCACAGGCCAACTACAGGGAGGTACCCAGTGATAATACTGAACTTTGATCTCAGTTTCTGAGACTAGGACAAGGCACCACCATATCACCAATCAGATGACCTATTTCAACTAATTGTATGGGTTTCTGAGCATTTGATTACATTTTTTATCTTGCTTAGTGCAGCGCAGGACAGTCTGTGAAAAGCTCCGTATTTATCTAACCATCTAAACTGTACAATCATGCCATGTTGAATCAAATGAAAGCGGTACTGAAACTCCTGCAGCATTCCACCTGTGCCAACGTGTCATTAAAACAAGTTTAACAGTTAAAAAACTCTCATTAGGGCAACGTTGGCAGTTCCCTCCATATCTAGCCTTTAGGCAATGGAAACTGGGTGGTAGAGAAGCCGATACAAAGCGAGCACTGCTTTATTGCACTGTACAGCAGTCTAAAACAGATTAAAACAACCCTAAAAGTTCCAGAGTTGGCACTGGACCCACTGTGATCCTGACCAGGATAAAGTAGTTAGTAGTTTACTGATTTTACTAATCATTTGCATTTACATTTTTGGCATTTAGCGACTATGACAGTATATTGTCTAAGCAATTGAGGGTTAAGGGCCTTGTTCAGTGGCAACCTGGCAATGGTGGGGCTTGAATCAGCAACATTTTGATTACTAGTCTATTATCTTAACCACTAGGCTACTACTGCCGTAACTCATTCATCCTCCGCCCCTCAGCCACTATTTTATTCTGGTCAAGGTCACAATGGAACCAGAGCCCATGCTGGATACATAATAAGCAAGGCAGGACCTACCCTGGGAGGGCTTAGGGAGGACAGGCCAATCATACACAGTGAAGTAAATCAAACATAATTCCTGATCAGGCTTGCAGGGGATTTACAATGTATCCCAAGTATAAGACACAAATGTACTATGGATAAATGGCATAACCCACTCACTCAATTTAGAGAAGCCAACCCATTTACTGGCATTTGGAAGGTGGGGCAACACAGTAGTACACAGCCAAAACTCAACAAACATAAAAGACATACCAAACTCACAGGATGAAATTTGCATGTAAGGATGGTGGTACCCGGCCTATACCCTATTTTATTTTTTCATTATTGCATAGAGGGCAGCATGATGGCATAGTTCCAGGGTTTTAACCTCTACTTCAGTCAACGTCTGTGAGGAGCTGGAATGTTTTATTTTGTTTCTGTGTGGGTTTTCTCCAGGTACTCTGGATTTCCCCCACCTCCAAAAACAATCTGCCTGTAGGTGGATTGACTACTCTGAATTGTCTTTAGGTGTAAGTAATTTAATAGGTCAGTGTATTATTCTCTGTGATGGAATAATACCATGTCCAGGGTGTGTTTTTATCCTTACATTTATTGTTTCTGGTAGGTTCTGGACCCAGCGGTTACTGAACATTTTAGTGTGCAATCAATTATATAATTAATTTTGTACAAATGAGTTTATTTTAGGGCGACACGGTGGCTCAGTGGGTAGCACTGTCGCCTCACAGCAAGAAGGTCCTGGGTTCGATATGTGGAGTTTGCATGTTCTCACCGTGTCTGCGTGGGTTTCCTCCGGGAGCTCCGGTTTCCTCCCACAGTCCAAAAACATCCAGTCAGGTTAATTGGAGACGCTGAATTGCCCTATAGGTGAATGGGTGTGTGTATATGTGTGTGTGTGTGTGTCTGCCCTGCGATGGACTGGCGCCCCTTCCAGGGTCTTACTGTGTGCCTTGTGCCTATTGAAAAGCTGGGGTAGGCTGCAGCAACACAACCCACCTCCCACCACTGTGACCCTAATTGGATAAGCGGTTAAGACAGTGAGTTTATTTAATTTTATTTTAAACTAAACTATCTTACAGCGGTAGTAGTTTAGTTTTAATTTGTTTTAATAGTGGTATTCCTGATCTAGACCCTGTCCTGATATATTAGACCCAACAGCTCACTTGAAGTGATGGGATTCTGTGTTAGAGGTGTATGATTTACAATGTTATCAACCATCAATTTGATCATGTTTGAGCACGATCATGTAGCACTACAGTTTAATGCATTAATTGACTCTCAGTGACAGAGGCCTTGTGGATGAGTAATACAACGACTTAACATCATACTAAATGTCCAGTCACCTTGACTCCCACTACTAGGAATTTAGTGACCTGGATGACCGAAAAACCTTCAAACAACTCAAGGTTGGGTTTTTGATACAGGGTATACATCAGCTAGATAAGGGAATTTGAAGAGCAGCCTCCAGTTGAAGTAAGAGAGGGGGAGACCAGACAGACTAGACAGTCTCAACCTATAAAACCAAATATAAGGTCTTCATGGCTCTGGGGTCATTAGCTAATCTACGGCGGCTCGGGCTGTTAGCTGAGTCACGGATGAGTTCATGGAGACACCGGGAGTGGGTCCCTCTAAATCACCCTGTGCTCGAACTCTCCGATGGCTAAAACACTCAATTAGAGACCTATTGAGTCAGGCAGGTTAGGCACTCAGTGAATTAACGGAGCAGACAGTGCAAAGGTCTGGCACCAGTGATATCACAGCCATTAGGAAACAGAAAAAGGTTATAGAACAGACAGGGGACCAAAAGCACAGACAAGCTCCTTTTCTGACCTTTATTGAGTGGCAGGACAGGATGATCTCTGTTCTGATTCTTAAATGGGTTGTATACAGATCTCTTAACTGCTATAATTTTGTATTCAAACATTTCTATGGTGCTTATGGGGATCTGGAGATCTCCACATCTGCAGAGGAAATTTACTATCACACAGAAGTTGCTGATGGGAGTTGTAGAAAATAATAAAATTAATCATAATTAAAAGCAACTGTAGATTTTTAGTGCTCTCATAAGTCATGAACTACACTAAACTCTGTTAGAATTAGATTATTAGCCACAAAAGGAAAGACACTGTTGGTATTGGGAGAAGGAGAGGAGTTGAAATGAAATTATTATACTATTATACCAGGATTTCTTTATTAAACCAACATAAATTAGCCATACCTGACTCACCAAGAAGAAAGGTAATTCTTAATTAGAGGCACATTTTGCACTTTGACAACATAGAAGCAAGAAGCAAACTATAAAAGAGACAAATATATAATATAATACACTGATCAGCCATAACATTAAAACCACCTCCTTGTTTCTACACACACTGTCCATTTTATCAGCTCCACTTACCATATAGAAGCACTTTGTAGTTCTACAATTACTGACTGTAGTCCATCTGTTTCTCTGCATGCTTTGTTAGCCCCCTTTCATGCTGTTCTTCAATGGTCAGGACTCTCCCAGGACCACTACAGAGCAGGTATTATGTGGGTGGTGGATCATTCTCAGCACTGCAGTGACACTGACATGGTGGTGGTGTGTTAGTGTGTGTTGTGCTGGTATGAGTGGATCAGTCACAGCAGCACTGATGGAGTTATTAGACACCTCACTGACTGCTGGACTGAGAATAGTCCACCAACCAAAAATATATCCAACCAACAGCGCCCCTTGGGCAGCGTCCTGTGACCACTGATGAAGGTCTAGAAGATGACCAACTCAAACAAGATGAACCAACTAGGTAGTAGTTTCTAATAGAGTGTACAGAGAGTGGACAGGGTATTTAAAAACTCCAGCAGCGCTGCTGTGTCTGATCCACTCATACCAGCACAACACACACTAACACACCACCACCATGTCAGTGTCACTGCAGTGCTGAGAATGATCCACCACCTAAATAATACCTGCTCTGTAGTGGTCCTGTGGGGGTCCTGACCACTGAAGAACAGGGTGAAAGCAGGCTAAAAAGGTATGTAGAGAAACAGTCAGTAACTGTGCTCCTATATGGTAAGTGGAGCTGATAAAATGGACAGTGAGTGTACAAACAAGGAGGTGGTTTTAATGTTATGGCTGATCGGTGAATAATGCAATTATAAAAGAGTACATTTTCAAAACTCTATAAAAGTTAATACTTAACTACAATCTAATGTCTATAAGACACTAATGTAGCTGGTTTCAAAATGTAGATTTTTAAATTCATTCAAGGTAATAGGAAAGATTATCTTCAGAAGTTTGCCTAAGAAAGCAGAGGATGGAAATTCGGAAAGAATTGCACAGCACACTGAATGTCACCTTAGTTAATATTAAAGTATATTATTATATACTATAAGATTCATAATCAGAGTGACATTTTGCACTTTGACAACACATGCAGAAAGCAAACTATAATTTAAAGAGACAAATATAGTTACATAAGAAAACAGAACAATTTCACGGCACACCCCATGCCACCCTAGTTGAAAAGAGCAAAGCCATTACCTTACTTTTTTATTTAGACTACTGAGAAAATGAACCAGCCATAAACGACGAGGTATTTATATAAAGTAAATGAGTGCCAATCCCCCTCTGAAGTATCATAAATCTCCCAACTAACTACTAAGGGCCACATTAGAGGGTGTTACATGTTTCACACCTTGAGGCCACCAAGTGTGGAGAAAGAGCTTCCCTTCACAAACATCCACACCCATCACCTCAAGCAGTATTGGTCCACTTTGAGAGGATATACGACCCACCATCGGACATCCACTCACCAATACTGTCATACATATCTCTATTGACTACCATGTGTAGTGGATTTAATTTTGAATGGATATAATTGCAATTTTTACTTATCCAATCTACATAAGTTTCTACATAAATGAGTGCTACTGTAAGAACTGCAATTTCCCTCTGGGATCAATAAAGTATTCAGATTTTGATTCTGATTCTGATACACTAAAATATCTCATTCACAAAACTATTCAGACCCTTTGCTATGGCACTCCAAAAGTGGTCCCTTGCATCATGACTGCTGTGTGTGTCCTTAAGATGTGTCAATCAAGCAATTACAGTATTTCTGTTGCAATTTTAATTAATTGGACATTATCTGACTTGGGGCCTCTACTGGTGGACAAAAAACAAGAAATCTGGAAGATTCCTTTTATTAAATTGTGGCAAGGCATAGATCACGGCAACGATATTAAACAATATTTAGGGGGATTTATTTTCTTGGTGTTTCCAAGACCACATTGTAGGAAGATTGGCACAACCTCACACCTTCCTAAAGTTGGAATAAGTTGACATCTGGGAATTTGTGATAAAAGGGCTTAGATTCTCTGGTCTGATAAAATGAAAATTGAACACGCTGGACAGAACAGCAAGCTCTTATTTTTGGATAAAAAAGGGCACTGTACATCACCTGGCTAGTACCATCTTTAGGACAAAACAAGGTGGTTTTAGCATCAAGCTGTGGAGGTGCTTGTCAGTGATAGGAACAGGAGGATTGGTCGGATGGGGGGACTGATGAATGCTACCAAATACAGAAAAGTCCTGGTAAAAAGTTCACAGACACTTACCACACTTTGGTAAGGTTTGTGAGGATAAAGAGTGATTTAATGGTTTAATGGTTTTTGCTGTCATATTTTGTTATTGTCATTATTATTATTGTTATTAATAATCTAGTGATAAGTAATGGTAATAATGTTGATAATAGTGGTGATAATGGTATAAATGTGTATAATGATACTTTACTGATACATTACACTGTTTTTACTCCATATTTGTATATAGCTGTGCCCCTGTTTATCCCTCCCTTACTGGGCTTTTCTTTTTCCTATATTGTATACATGAATACCTGTATACCTGAATGGTGCTTGCCCATTAAAGCTGGGGCGAGGGGCTTTGCAGGAGGGTCACTTTGCAAAGCTTATAGTGTCCTGGGTAGCACTGGCACACAGAAAAGGAAAGCCATCAGACAAGCTTCAGAAGCAGCAGAGAAAGCTTCAAGATGGTTGTGCATTAGGAGGGATAAACCATGGGCTATTACTACTTGGACACAGGCTGGGAACTGATCACTCCCGTTCGGGTCGTCTGGGTGAAGGTGTCTGTAGTTGAAAGACCCGAAACACCCTATGACCCCAGGTACTATCACTGATGATGTGTCCATGTGCATCACTAGATGTATCATGCAAACTATGGTTGTGCAATATGTATAGAGTTCTGTGTTTTGCTGCTGTAATGAAACAATTTCCCTTGGGATTATTAAAGTTCTATCTATCTATCTATCTAAACTGACCAGATCCAACTGTGCAAACTTTGTAGAAACATATTCAAGAACACATAAAGTGGTATTTTTTGCTACATGCAATTTCATGGAACGTATGGAATGAATGGTCTGATAGTAAATCACATATTTAGGTTTGCTTTTAATGATTCTTATTTTTCTTTTAAAAACTCTAAAACATGATTTCACTTCTTCATAGTGGGTAGTTAAGTGTAGATTGATGAGTAAAATGAAATGGCAGTTACATCAATTTAGAATCAATTCTATTGTACAATTAAGTATGCAAAAAGTCAAGAGGTTTGAATACTTTCTGAATCCTCTGTACATTTTGATAGTAGACAGGGAGTAAAGAAGTACTAGTAATAAATGACAGTGGCACCGTGGTGCAGTAGATAGTGTGGGTGCTACACAGAAACAAGGGTCTCGAGGACCTGGCTTTGATCATTGTTTAGTGTTTTGTTTTGCATGTCTTCCCCTTTTCTGTAAAAGTGCCGTAGTTTCCCTGTACCTAACAGAAATGCAGATGCATACAGATAACTGGCTACTCTAAATCACCATGAGTGTGAATAAATTAGTGGGTATGAGATTCCCAGCAGGACCCTGCCCAGGGCCCAGGGTGTGTCCTACCTTGGACCTAAAAAATATACTACTGGGGGTATCATTCAGTCTGTTTGTCTATGAGAAGCATGAGTGGGTTTCAGGCATGCCGAAAGCAGTTAAATGTAGGGGGTGGGTTTGCCAACTGAATCTAAAAATGTGAAGCAATGCAATGCAAATGAATGCACACACACACACACACACACACATACACAGTCCCACATTGCTCCCAGTGTTTCTAAATGAAACTGGACCTAATACTGGACCTTATCGTAAAATACTAAATGTCTATATTATTTTTAGATACTATTATAAAAATTGATATACTATCATCACACTATTATACACTGATCAGCCATAACATTTAAACCACCTCCTTGTTTCTACACTCACTGTCCATTTTATCAGCTCCACTTACCATATAGAAGCACTTTGTAGTTCTACAATTACTGTCTGTAGTCCATCTGTTTCTCTGCATGCTTTGTTAGCCCCCTTTCATGCTGTTCTTCAATGGTCAGGACTCTCCCAGGACCACCACAGAGCAGGTATTATTTGGGTGGTGGATCATTCTCAGCACTGCAGTGACACTGACATGATGGTGGTGTGTTAGTGTGTGTTGTGCTGGCATGGGTGAATCAGACACAGCAGCGCTGCTGGAGTTTTTAAATACTGTGTCCACTCACTGTCCACTCTATTAGAAAGTCCTACCTAGTTGGTCCACCTTGTAGATGTAAAGTCAGAGACGATTGCTTATCTGTTGCTGCTGTTTGAGTTGGTCATCTTCTAGACCTTCATCAGTGGTCACAGGACGCTGCCCACAGGGCGCTGTTGGCTGGATATTTTTGGTTGGTGGACTATTCTCAGTCCAGCAGCGACAGTGAGGTGTTTAAAAACTCCAGCAGCACTGCTGTGTCTTATCCACTCATACCAGCACAACACACACTAACACACCACCACCATGTCATTGTCACTGCAGTAAATAATACCTGCTCTGTGCTGGTCCTGTGGGGGTCCTGACCATTGAAGAACAGAGTGAAAGCAGGTTAAAAAAGTATATAAAGAAACAAATGGACTACAGTCAGTAATTGTAGAACTACAAAGTGCTTCTAAATGGTAAGTGGAGCTGATAAAATGGACAGTGAGCGTAGAAATGAGGAGGTGGTTTTAATGTTATGGTTGATTGGTGTATGTACTAAATTATTTTGTCACTTTTCTGTTTGTACTCACCACAGTCACTTTGCAACCAGTTTACAGTTTTTACCTTTTAGCATTTAGCATTGCTGAGGCTCATGAACGTTTTACATTTTAAACATTTGAGAAGTGTTTTTAGAAAATGACAAACGTCTTTATCAAAACTACATTTGTGTAAATGTACTGATGTGATATAAAACTGCAAATAGTATTCAGTTTCATGTAATCACCTGAATAGTCTCAGTTTTAAGATCAGATAAGCATGTGGTGTTTTGTTATTTATAAAGAAACTGACCTGTATTCAGTCTGAAACAGACACAAAGGCTAATGAGAGTCGTTTCAGGCCTGAAATCAGATCAGATTGTTATTTTGGCAGATCAGAAGAAATGGATAGCAGTTGGAAGTGAAGTTTGTGAAGTCTGTTTGGTCTAAACAAGCTTTAGCATCTTAGGGACAAATTTAGGGAAATGGTATTGGTGTTTAGAAGAAATGCAAATGCATGCAAATATACATTGTGACCCAAGTCATGTGGTTTGTTTAAATACATTTTAGAGTCATTGTACTACCTTGTCTGTTATTTAATGATTTTTTGCAAAGACAGCTTTGATTTAATATTGTGAATGACCAGATCTTTGTTTTGAAATGCAGTAACCTAGACTAAAAAAGGCAGCATGGGCAGTCCAGGGTGCCAGACTACCAGGGGTATCATTCAGTCTGTTTATCTATCAGAAGCATGAGTGAGTTCCAGGCATGCAGAAAGAAGTTTTATGTAAAGTGGGAGGGGAGGGGAGGCTGAATTTACAGTGTAAAGCAACGCAATTCAAATAAATGCACACACACACACACTGGACCGAAATACCCGCAATGTAACCAGCAGCAATGTTACCAACTAAACTATAAGTTTTATCCTACCTGCGGTTCGCTGCACTGCAGTTGCATTTCGATGTTCTGCTGAGATGAAGCTTCTAAAAAGGAACGTTATACCCAATTTCAGCAGAATGATTATTGTGCAACTACATGACATCTTTTAGAATCTAGAGCTTTTAATTCACTGTCTGAACCTTTTGTAAACAGTATGTATGCATGTAACACAGTCACGCCATCATACCACTCAAAACCAATACCAACAGTCATTAATGCCAGAAAAATGACTAGTCATTCTGCAGAATGGCCATTGAGGACAGTGTGAGGACAGTGGTGGCCTAGTGGGTAGAGTTCAAATCCCGGCTCTGCCATGCAGCCACTGTTGGGTCCTTGAGCATGACCCTTAACCCTTTCTGCTCCAGGGGCGCCGTTCTATGGCTGACCCTGCGCTCTGACCCCAGCTTCCAAACAAGCTGGGATATGTAAAGAGAGAATTTCATTGTACTGTACACATGTACTGTATATGTATATATAACAAATAAAGGTGTTCTTCAAATAAACCTTCAAATTACACAAACACTGTCAGTGGGGCTAGAATTAGATCATCTGGCACAGTGAGAGGGACTTGTCATAAAGTTAGCTGTAACAAAGCCCAACCATTATGGGGGAAGATATGATTGGTCAATTTTATGACCCTACTGGTTCACCTTCCAGCATGACAATGACACTAAACACACCATTTGTCTGACCTCGGACAATTCTGCAAAGCTGAATTAGCAGGTATTCCCTAGTCTAGGGAAAAGTGTAAAGCTGGTAGGGACAGATCGAAACACACTGATGGCTCTAATTAAAGCTTTACAAAGTACTAAATCAATTGGACTAATCACTTTTCTAACCCTAATGTTGGAGGTTTTTTTTAATTACTTGAATGTTGTAAGGCAAAATGTGTAAAAAATATATTTTGTGAGTCTGTGATTTCAGACTGTGAGACAAAAAAATGTAAAACTGAGGCAATCAGGGGTAAGGATCAAAGCCAATCCCTCTGAACCCATGTTGTTGTTCAGCTCTGGCTGCACCAGCTGTGCCAACAAGTTACCAATAATAATAATACTACTACTAATAATAATAATAATAATACTACTACTACTAATAATAATAATAATAATAATAATACTAATAATAACAATAATAACAACAATAATAATAATAACAATAACAACAATAATAATCAAAATAATAATAATAATAATAATAATAATAATAATAATAATAACAATAATAATAATAATACAGTGTTCCAAAAGTAAGGAAATTGGATAAAATACAACAAATAATAATATTAAAACTCTCTATTATACTAATAATTATGATAATTATTGTTTTAATTAGGTAAAAAAAGAACATTAAAATATATAGACAAATTGTATAAATAAAGCTAGAGGAAGAGTTTGGATTTCATACTGTGAGACAAAGGGGTATGAAAATGGATTCTATGGATACTGTACGTAGAAATGTAAAACTTTTTAGCGACAGTAATCTAAACTCATGTTGTTGTTCTATCAGCTGTGCCAATAATAATAATAATAATAATAATAATAATAATAATAATAATAATACATTGTGTCCCAAAAGTAATAAAATAGAACTAATAATAATCTATCATCTTTAATCTATAATAACAATTTTGATAATGATAAACTGAATTAGGTGAAAACATCAACGTGTTGTAGTGTAGTTAAGCTCCTTTGCCATGTAGCGTTTACAATAGCTGCTACAGTTTCTTAAGGAGCACGTTTTGTAACTTATAGACTATTCGACTAAAGCAACTTGCCCATCTTGTTTTATTCCATGTAACCCACCTACACAACAGACCACAGCAGTTCTTTAAATGAACAGAAATCCATAGTACAAACTAAAGCAGAGCACACATACGACCAATCAGCAAACATCATCTTCAATCACTTGTGAGTGTCATAGTGTGCAGTCTTCATCAAAGACAAAGCCATGTAGCTGTTTAAGAGAGAAGTCCAATGGAACGAAATTGAGTCGTGTGTTGACCAAGAGGATCGAGACGGCAAACAGAGAGCAGCTTGGCCCTGATCCCACATCTGTCCCCCGTGCTCTGGCCATTGGGCCACCAGATTTGAGGGATTGGCCTCTCTCAAGTGGGCTGAAGCTGGCCTTTAGCCTGCATGGACACAATGTGATAAAAGGTTGTCATTAGCAATAGACCAAGAGCTGGACTTTGTAAAATCAGGCTTATTTGGGGAATGAGAAGGACAGATTAGATGTCTGCATGTTTGCTTAGTTGTATGAATGTGTGTGTCCTATCAGCTCCATCTTAGATTACGCTACTAATCCGAAACACTAAGAAAGAATAAACCCAGGATAGTGAGTCTGTTTGTGGCAGTGTAGATGAAAAACAATGTAAAACGGGGGTAAGAGGGGCATTAATGTTGCACCTGTCATGTCTAAAGTGAGCTCTTTCTGGACATAAGAACCAATTTAAGCTGCCTGTAACTGTAAACTTGGTTTAATTAAACACTGATTACTGTATACTTCAGGCAGCACGCCAGCTGGTAGAGTGGGTGCTGCACAACAACAATGGTCCCAGTAAACTCGGTTCAGTTCTTGCTTTGGATCCCTGTCTGTGAGCAGTTTCCTTTATGGTCACATGGGTTTCCTACAGTAACTATTCTTTCATCAGTGAAGAGCATCTTGTGTTGAGTATTTCTGGGTGTCAATATACCCACCATATGATCCATATAAAAAGTGTATACTATTTGAGTGGCATGTAGGACAGCAGGTTGCATTGGTGTTGCACTTATTCAAAGACTTAGATTTGATCCACCTAATCTATGTCCTTCCCCTGACTGCATATATCACCTCTGTTTACTATTTGGGTCTTTTTTTTTATTTTGCTTTTACCTACAATAAGGGACCTAAGGGGCAGTGGTAGCCTAGTGGGTAGAGCTTTGGGCTATCAACCGGAAGATTGGCAGTTCAAATCCAGGCTCTGCTATGCAGCCACTGTTGGGTCCTTTAGCAAGGCCCTTAACCCTGTCTACTCCAGGGGCATCGTACGATGACTGACCCTGCGCTCTGACCCCAGCTTCCAAAACAAGCTGGATATGCGAAGAAAGAATTTCATTGTACTGTACAACTGTATATGTATACAGTATATGACAAATAAAGTATACCTTCAATCTTTATCTTCAATAAACAAGCCAGTGGATACATTGGCTGCTCCCTAGGAGAATGCCGAGTGCTGAACAAAGCGACTGTTCATTGTTAATTTGAAATTAAATAAATACATAAAAAAAAAAAAAAAACCTGGGGCGCCCAGGTGGCGCAGTGGGATATTCAGCTTGCACACCAGCACCGAGTTTCTGAATTCCTCGGTTCGAAACTCGGTGAAACACGTTGAATTTAAGGGAAACGTTGAGTTTAAAGGGAACAAATTTCTCAACAAAGGGTGTTGAGTTTTAAAGATTTTGAGTTTAGGGGATGTTGAGTTGCAAGGTACCACTGTATTTGTTCATGCAAAGAGATGCATTTAATGACAGAATTAGCACTTAAATGAAAGCAATTGTGTGAGCAAAACAAAATTAGCCCCTTTAAAAAAATGCTATTCTTGCACTAAAGATTTTTTTACAATGAAATTCGATTGTTCTTCATTCATCAGCAATCTGACCCTACCAGGAAACACTGGTGACAGAGCAGGAATACACTTTGAATAAAGCACCAAGCCATTGCAGAGAAACTGAAAATATACCCTAGCTATAAATTCACTCACTTTCTTAACCACTTATCCAATCAGGGTCACGGGGGGGTGCTGGAGCCTATCCCAGCTTTTTAATGGGCGCAAGGCACACAGTAACACCCTGGACGGGGTGCCAGTCCATCGCAGGGCAGACACACACACATACATACACACACACACACACATACACACACATATATACACACACCCACACATACACAAACATATATACACACACCCATTCCCCTATAGGGCAATTCAGTGTCTCCAATTAACCTGACTGCATGTTTTTAGACTGTGGGAGGAAACCGGAGCTCCCGGAGGAAACCCACGCAGACACAGGGAGAACATGCAAACTCCACCCAGAAAGGACCCGGACCGCCCCGACTGGGGATCGAACCCAGGACCTTCTTGCTGTGAGGCGACAGTGCTACCCACCGTGCCGCCCTGGCTATAAATTGTTGCTTTTTTATTGCATACATTCTATTTTTTTCTTTCTTTATTAAGCACATACCATATAAACAGTTTATAATGTAAACAGATGTTAGATAACTGTAGCCACTGTTTACAATTTCAAATAGACCTAAACTGTCTAGAAACAAAGGGCAAAAAGTGCAACTATTTTACGTTCAAGTTTAGGTTCAGCAGTGCTTATGTAAATATATAAAGCATGAACGTGTGTAGCTTATGTAGGACTTCTTTCATCTGCATTCTTTTGAATACATAGCCCAAGAATTTGCTCTCTTAAAGCAAACTGGAGTACGTGTACTCAAAATGATTGGCCACTTTTTAGGAAAATGAAGCATTATTTGAACCACACAATGTGCTGAAGAGGTGCTCTTGTATCCTGAGAGCCTGTAAGCATGCTAGCCGGGCACTGAAGCCTCCTTGACTGAAGAGTGCTCATATTTGAAGCTAAAAACCTAAAATGGAGGGAAATCGAACAAAGAGCTCCTTCTCTCAATAGCCGTGATCAAAAAGTAGCCCTGCAATGATACGATCGTGCTCCCTGGTGAAACTTAACTGTCCTTAGTTTAAATTAGCATAGCAATAATAGTTGCCCAGCATACAACATGAGCTGCACCCACTTTACAGTCTATCAGACTCAACCAGAAGGGCAATTGCTTTTCCTAAAGACCCACCTTTTACATCTCTATAGGACAACTCATTAGCTAAGTGAATCCCCTCTTTTCTCCCTGCACCCCGTCCTTTTGTACATGGATCTACCTTTGTCTCTTTTAAATGATTCCACACTAGGCCCATTTTCTGGTTAATACATATTTACAGCCATGTAAGGTTTTTGTGGGGATCATGTAGTTTTATTTTGCGAGGTGTTATTCCTTGGGTCATAAAATCATTAACAAGCTGTTAGGGAGCAATTGTAGTGCTATTTGAAATGTAGCCTTTGCAGACTTCAATGAGTCAGTAAGTCCTAAGTAGACAGATGGCCAGACAACACATTCCTAAATTATGGGCTTCAGGAGAAAGCCCCACTCAAACTTTCCATCAATGGTGCATGAAAACATTTCAGGTTTTAAGTGACTGAAATTGATAGAGCTTTACTTCAGAAGTGAAATCCAATGTTTTCCAAAGGCATTCAGATTAATTTTTTGTTAAACTAATAATTTGAAAAATTCTTTAATTAATCATTTTAAACAGAACATTCAATTTACCATCTGCACATGCAACTACAAATTTTTTACTGGGGCGGCACAGTGGCTAAGTGGGTAGCACTGTCGCCTCACAGCAAGAAGGTCCTGGGTTTGATCCCCAGGTGGGGCGGTCCGGATCCTTTCTGTGTGGAGTTTGTATGTTCTCCCCGTGTCTGCGTGGGTTTACTCTGGGTGCTCCGGTTTCCTCCCACAGTCCGAAGACATGCAAGTGAGGTGAACTGGAGATACGAAATTGTCCATGACTGTGTTCAATATAACCTTGTGAACTGATGAATCTTGTGTAACCAGTAACTACCATTCCTGTCATGACTGTAACCAAAAGTGTAAAACATGACGTTAAAAATCCTAATAAACAAACAAACAAACAAACAAATTTTCACTGCAAATTATCTGATCAGGGTTGCGTTTCCCGATAATGATTGATCTGATGACATAACTTTAAGAACGGTAATTTTGTGAGTTTTTCCCAAAAGCCCTCGTAAGTCTCCGAAACTACGAATGAGGTTTAAGTAATTCTTTGTTGACTGCGCCTCACAAAAAGCTAATAATGACCTGCATTTTATATATATATATATATATATATATAATTCAATTCTGAGTATAAATGAGTGTATATACTGTATACAAATGTCAGACAGGCTCAAGAAGCGCTTTAAACTCAGTTTTGTGATATTTTAATGTTTGTGTATGTCCTATTTCTTGTATGTATGTATGTATGTGTATATATACAGTATGTGTGTGTTTTTTCATGATAGTTTCTATTTTTTATAAAGGTGCTGTTGCTGTGTATGGAACTAGTGCGTCTATAAGTTTTTTTTAAGGCAAATTACCTGAATTTATCGTTTTTGTGCACGCAAACTTCAAGTTAAGAAGTACTTCGTTAGTTACAAATGGGTCAGACTACTCGTAATTTACAAACGATTTTAAGTACTACGTTAGTTACGAATGGTTTCGGGAAACACTCGTAAATTTAAGAATGTTCTTAAGTACTAGGTTACGAATTTACTTCGCATTACGAACATTTTGGGAAATGCACCCCAGGATTGTAACTACTCTGGATCCACTCAGAAACACTAACAAAGCACCAATCTAATATATGGCATCAGACACCCATGAACATTTTGGAGTTGCCATTTTACCTTCTGCATTGCACATGACACAAAAATGTTTTAATCCTTTGTAACATCCCACTGTCACTGTAAACTGAAGCAGCCTGCTGTAGTGGTGACTAGTGGTGTGCGATACCGCAAAATTTGGTATCGATACGAAATGTAAGTAAATGAAATGTAATGTGTTGGACATAAAATATTGGGCATTATTCTTTTTACAAATGCTTTACATGTCATTAAACAGGACAAGATTATAAAGCACTGTATGGAATTAGTGTATAGGAATTTAAAGATGTCCAGGTATCATTTTATATCCTTTCCCACAGATTCCCAGTAAAGACAAGAATTGTCTTTGACGGCAGAATTGTTCCTGCCTGATTAAACTGTCTTATCTGTCAGTGTTACCTCTCCCTCTCCTTTTTACAGTAGACCCCGGGGCGAGGGGTCATCAGCTGAATGAAAAGGGCATCTGTGGTGATCCATGAAAGGGGACGAGAGGAGAACAAAAGACAAAATCTTCTTGCCCATAAAAACAAAAGAGGCAGGCACAAGGCCTAGATGATCACCCAATCATCCCTGTTGACAGTGACAAGCAACACAGAACAAGAAGGGATAAGGTGGGGGATTGGAGGGGGATAAGCCAGGGTCCCGCTTAGAGATGCGAACACGAGCTGCTAATTCTTCTCTGCTTAGCACACAATTAATTTTCCTCTCAGCCACCCGAGTCTGTCCATATGAGGTAGAAGAGCATCAGCCCTGGCTTAAGTGATGAAGAGGTGAGAATTAAAGCTGAGCAGATGCCAGCAGACAAAAGCTGGTGATAAAGAGGCCAAATATGTGAAGAATAAGAGATATCTTGAATTACAAGGACTGCTGATGCTCTTGATAATTGTAGTATTAAGGGAAGCACATTTTAATAAGGTACATTTGTTTATTTTGTCTTACCACAATTTGTACAAAATAATCAAATATTTTTACAATATTATTACCAGAATCAATGCTTTAGTCGTAAATAAATTTTATGCACAATATCATTAATTGAACATGAACATGGTTTTGTATTGCTATGAAGTTTAATTAGATAAATATGAGCAACAATCTGTTATTAGCCATTTGGCATGAATAATTATAGTTATGTAAAATATATGGATATATTTTTAATTAGTGGTTCAATTAATAATGCTGGTCCCTTATGTGTATTTAAAATACAGCAAGCATTAAAATCTTTGCAGACAGTCTAGCAAACTGTATTTAATTATTTAACATGTAATATACATACAGTATGTTTATCCATTCAGTCATTTTCATGTTTTTACCACCACTTTATCCTGGTCAGGGTTGCGGCGGGTCTAGGTTTCCTGGATTCACTGGGCACAATGCAGCAACCCATCCCGGACAGACTGCCAATCCATTCCGGGGCCTCAGCCCTCTGAGCATAGACATTCACGTCTGTACTGTATGTAGATGCCTGACCAGTCGATAGCACCGCTGGGCATTTGAACCGGTGATCCCAGAGGCTGTAAGCTAGTGTAAGTTACTGCTGTGCCACCTGAGTGACAAATATAAACAAGTTAATGTGACTATTATGTTTCTGTCAACTGAGTATTGAAATGGTTATCCTCGTTGTACAATCAGAAATTGGACTTTGAATTGGTATCAGTCCCAGTAATTTTCTTATTTTTGCTTATTTTAAGATTATTTACGAATCTGAGTGAACTGTTTATTAATATTAAAAACTACTACTAATTATTAATGAATTTTAGGCTTTATGCAAAACATAGCTTTCGAACTTATTGAACAATTTTAAATGCACTATGCAGATAAACAAAAGTAAATAAAATCAACAAAATCTTATTAAATGTTTGTTATTTACTCGGAAACATCAGTAATCACTTTAAAAGAAGTCTCATTTAAAGAACACTGAAGCTGAAATGACTCTCTACTGATAACGACTCTTGCAGTTTATGTTTAATGTTGTTGTTGTTCTAAGTGTCGTCAAGTAGATTTAGACTCATGGCAATTATACACCGACCAGGCATAACATTATGACCACTGACAGGTGAAGTGAATATCACTGATTATCTCTTCATCACGGCACCTGTTAGTGGGGGGGATATATTAGGCAGCAAGTGAACATTTTATCCTCAGAGTTGATGTATCAGAAGCAGGAAAAATGGACAAGCGTGAGGATTTGAGCGAGTTTGACAAGGGGTTAATTTTGATGGCTAGACGACTGGGTCAGAGCATCTCCAAAACTGCAGCTCTTGTGGGGTGTTCCCGGTCTGCAGTGGTCAGTATCTATCAAAAGTGCTCCAAGGAAGGAACAGTGGTAAACCGGCGACAGGGTCATGGGCGACCAAGGCTCATTGATGCACATGGGGAGTGAAGGCTGGCCCGTGTGGTCCGATCCAACAGACGAGCTACTGTAGCTCAAATTGCTGAAGAAGTTAATGCTGGTTCTGATAGAAGCGCGTCAGAATACACAGTGTGTCGCAGTTGAGGGCTAATGAGGACTAAAACTTGAGAAATGAAATGTTTACTATGGAAGCACTTCTGTAAGTCGCTCTGGATAAGAGCGTCTGCTAAATGCAGAAAATGTAAATGTAAATGTAAATAAGGCAGCAAAAGACGAACACCATATTAGAAAGGTGGTCATAATGTTATGCCTAATCGGTGTATAGACAGTGTTTCTCCAAAACATCCACCCTTCAGTTTGGATCTTTATGCTTTCTAATGGATCTTTTATTGTTCATATAATTGTATCCACCCATCCTGTTGATGGCCATCCTCTTCTTCTTTTACCTTCAACTCATCCAGGCATAATTTTCATTTCCAATAAATTGGTTCTTTTCATCATATGTCTAAAATAAGAGAACTTTAGTCTGGTTATTTGGGCTCTAAGGTATAGATTATGTTTCATTTGGTTGAGTAAAAACAAATGAGACTAATCCTAAACGTACAATTTCTTTCTTACTGTACAGGGTCTACTTTTTATCATTTGTTGAACGTATAATAATGGCCACATATAAAGTATAATAGCTATCTAAACTCAAATCTGATTACATTCTCAGTCAGAGAAAGTGAGTTTGTTTTGCATATTTACATAAAAAGATTTTAAATTGCTTACGAAGTGAAGGGAACATACAATATGTAATAAAAACTAACACATTTATTGAATAATTGCAGGTAAATACAGTTTTGTTGCAGACTGATGACAGAAGGACATAATCTTGACCATAATCTATGGGTAATGACAGACATCAACAGAGTGGAATTTCCACACAGTCACAAGTTTATTGTGGGGTTGCACATTTTAATCATGAAAATACGGTTATGCATTGTTGCTCCATTTATTTATTCCTCTGTTTAAAATAGGTCCATATAAGTTACATCATAAAACATTTGCCATGTTATTTATTAATGCATTTATTTCAAGGTTTAAAATGGCAGTTTTTCTGTTTTACAATACTTTAAACATTATGAAACATTATATCCTCCTGAGACCCAGCAATTCATTCTGTGTCTGAGATCTCTAACTCAAGCACTCAAGCACCAACATCCATTTGAGTATTACTGTTCTATATAGAGTACATCCTGAGCTTTTCAGTAATGTCAAATGAAATTTCTTTTAAAAGTGGCTATCTCATATTCCACATTTTATGGCAACAAGCAAGCAGTTTTTGCTGATATTATGTTTCTGTTCCTAATAATCAAATTGTTTCATCAATATGAGAGTCTTAACTTCAATTTAGAAAGATTTCAGAAATGTACAGCAATTTTACCCCTTTCATTTATTTAATGTCTTTTGTAGTGGACAGTAGGACTTACTACCTCCTGTTTTTAGCCTATTTCTGTACAAGGAAACGGAGGGCTGCGTAAGGCAGGCTGTCAGGAGATGAGGAAGAGTAGGGCCAGACTGTAGAGCTGGAGGAAGAGGCCTGTTGAACCACAGTCCAATGACAATGTCAAAAAATATGGGGCACTGCATTTGCCAAAAATGCTGGATGCAGTACATGTATCACCATGCAGGAGAGAAGATGCAAAGGGAAAACATTTGTCAGATGTATTAAATGTAACATGCTGCTTCCTGTTATACCATGCATAACACTGTAAATGCTGTGATGTGATCTTTAGGTGACTATTTAAGTAAATGCAGTTTAAAGAAAAAAGTTCCACTCTGAGATTTTAATTGGAATCTATACAATAATAATTACATTACACCATTACATTTTTTGACCAAACAAGACCTGATGTCCACTACAAAGGACAGATGATAAAAATAAATAAAATAAATAAATAACATTGTTGAAAAATGAAACTGTTTCTTTCAACCATAATACTTCATTTATTAATTTATATCTTCTAGGTCTCAGGAGGATATGTTAAGTTAAAGTAAAATTCACTTTATGCAATGTGATTGTTTCTTTTCATTTAAAAACATATTTCAAAACACACTGTAAAAAAAGAAACTTTTTTTTTTTTAAGAAAAGTGATGCTGAAGTTCCACTTTATGGGTGGAATGACACTTTGAAATGTATCTTCATTGTGAAATTCTCTAAATGATCAACCAAACTTTAAAACCTGAATTGCAGTGGATACAAACATCATGTTAAAGTCGAGTAGTTCTCCCACCTATCCTCTCCTCTGTAGGTAATTAGCACGGTTGCTTTTCTTTGTATGTGGGTTTATTCGAATTGTTTTTAAGTCTATACAATACATGCACGTAGCGTGATAATGTTACTTGTGGTTTAAATGGTTTGTTGACATGCATCGCAATATCCTGGGTCTAAATCCAGACTTTCAGGAAGAGAGGAAATTCTTTCCCACAAAAAGAGACAATATAGCTATCCAAGCTGAAAACGATGCCCCTGCTGACTTTTACATTACAGCCAATGTAGCAAGAAGCTAATGCCCCAATAGGCTTAGCTAGTAACAAAAGTATCCAACCTCTGGGAAGGCCAGACAGTAGTTTTGGTCCTATTAAAGCACCTGCCAACTAGCTCAGTGGCTCAGGAACTCCTTTTTTCCGGTACACAGCTCCGAAGCCTAGATTAGGCTCCTGGAGGGCAGCCATCCCCCATAGTCCCCTAGTGCTTTTCTTATAATGGCCGCCCTACAGGGCATCTGGTCCTACGTCCACAACCCTGCAGCTATGCTCAAAGCTAAAAAGGATCTGGCTCTCCAACCACTCAATTACATCACTCTGGGTCCCGGTGTCCAAAGCCTGCCAATTTCTATAACTGTTCAACAGTCATAGTTCCCATAAATGTCAAAAGATTTAAAGACCTTCTTAATATCTAATTAGTAAAATATGATTAAATTAAATACACCAATCAGCCATAACATTAAAACCACCTCCTCGTTTCTACACTCACTGTCCATTTTATCAGCTCCACTTACCATACAGAAGCACTTTGTAGTTCTACAATTACTGAGTGTAGTCCATCTGCTTTTACCCTATTCTTCAATGGTCAGGACCACCACAGGACCACCACAGAGCAGGTATTATTTGGGTGGTGGATCATTCTCAGCACTGCAGTGACAATGACATGGTGGTGGTGTGTTAGTGTGTGTTCTGCTGGTATGAGTGGATCAGACACAGCAGCACTGCTGGAGTTTTTAAATACCGTGTCCACTCACTGTCCACTCTATTAGACGCTCCTACCTAGTTGGTCCACCTTGTAGATGTAAATTCAGAGACGATCGCTCATCTATTGCTGCTGTTTGAGATGGTCATCTTCTAGACCTTCATCAGTGGTCACAGGACGCTGCCTACGGGCGCTGTTGGCTGGATGTTTTTGGTTGGTGGACTATTCTCAGTCCAGCAGTGACAGTGGTGTGTTTAAAAACTCCATCAGCACTGCTGTGTCTTATCCACTCATACCAGCACAACACACACTAACACACCACCACCATGTCAGTGTCACTGCAGTGCTGAGAATGATCTACCACCCAAATTATACTTGCTCTGTGGTGGTCCTGGGAGAGTCCTGACTATTGAAGAACAGCATGAAAGGGGGCTAACAAAGCATGCAGAGAAACAGATGGACTACAGTCAGTAATTGTAGAACTACAAAGTGCTTCTGTATGGTAAGTGGAGCTGATAAAATAAACAATGTGTGTAGAAACAAGGAGGTGGTTTTAATGTTATGGCTGATCGGTGTATATTAGTTGGTTTGATTAACGTGCTGGCCTCTGATCCTGAGGCACGTGACGAAAAGTTTACTCCATGTCAATGAGTGATAACCTAAAGCAAATTGATTGGACGCTGGTCACTGCGGTGGTTTCAGCAGCCAGCAGAAATGACCCGATCTCCATCAATCTCTGTCTTCTTCTTCCTTCACAGGACACATGCCTCCTGATTCCTCTATCAAACTCTCCTCACACAACAAAGACAACAGATGCTGCCATCAGCACTCTTTCTGAATGAGGCCACTCAGCCCAACACCAAGTCCTTCCTAATCTACACTCAGGTCAGGTCACTGCTGCCGTCAACGTAGAACTACAAAAACAGCTGAGGAAAATATGGATATTGTTCAACACTGACTTCAGAGGAACGATAGCCTGCTTTGATGTGCCTTTAAAGGAGTCCGAATTTTAATGTCTAACCAGCATTTCAGAATCCCTAATCCAACACCAGGACTCTAATAGTCATTTACATTTCAGAACTAATTAAAGTTTAAAGTTCCTTTAAAATACTGAGAAATGAAGTTCTCATTTGCTTAATTATTGAATTAATTTTATTGACTTTTAAGTTTTGTATAAATGAATACAAACATGAGTATTTAAGGTATGCATTATTGATTATACACTACAAATAAATTTAAACAGTGAGTGGTTTTGTAAGCATAGAATAACAAGATCTGAATTTTTTTTTTCTTTTATATTAATTTATAGGCAGTTGTAGCCTAGTGGTTAAAGTAGGTCGCTGGTTCAAGCCCCACCTCTGCTATGTTGCTGCTGTTGAGCCCTTGAGCAAGGCCCTTAACCATCAATTGCTTAGTCAACATACTGTAACAGTACTGTAAGTCGCTTTGGATAAAAGCATCTGCTAAATGCTGAAAATGTAAATGTAAATATCAAGGCAGTCAGAAATCAGAATTCTAAGATAAAGAGTGTAATTACTTGTGGTAAAAGGGCAGTTGTAGCGGTTAGGGTACTGGACTAGTAATTGAAAGGTCGCTGGTTCAAGCCCCACCACTGACAGGTTGCCACTGTTGGGCCCTTGAGCAAGGCCCTTAACCTTCAATTGCTTTGATAATATACTGTCACAGAACTGTAAGTTACTTTGGATAAAAGTGTCTGCTAAATGCTGAAAATGTAACTGTAAATCCAGTATCTTTCAAGCAGTAAGGTCAGAACAAATGTTACCTTTGAAACACACATACTCACTGGTCACTGGTGTATTTATTCAATTAGCCAGTCATGTAGAAGCAGTGCAATGTGTCATGACCACTGATGCTGATCTTCTAAGATTTTGGTGCACAATAGAACTAAGTGGTAGAATCTAGAGAATGGTGTGGATAAACAAACAAGCAAAAAAAGACAACCAGTGAGCGGCAGTTCTAAGTTTGGAAATAGTACAAATAGTACTAGACTCGTTTAAGCTTACACAAATGCTACGGTAAATTGTGTCATCTCAGAATGCACAACACATCATAACATATGGAAGATGAGCTAAAACAACAGAAGACCACATTCGGTTCCACTCTTGTTAGTTCAGAACAGAAATCTGAGGCATCAGTGGGCACAGGCTCACTGTAACTGGAAATGTTAAGAATGGGAAAATGTTGTCTGGCCTGATGAATGTTCATATACTGCAACATTCAGAATTCGGTGTAAAAAAATTGTTCTTCTCTGACAAAAGTGAATCGCAGTGTGGTCATTTGCAGAAATGGGGACAAGTCCGAATTGCACGTAAGTCGCACACACAGCAACTTCAGACTCGACTCGGACTTGTTTCAAATGACTTGTAGACAATAAAAGTCAGCAGCATATGTTAACATTAGTTACGTGTGACAATTATATATATATATGATCCGACATCATTCTGATCGTGTCATTTCTGCTCTCTAATAACGCTCCGGCTGTCTTAACCAGTAACGCACGCAATGGGTAAATGTTCCAGCCAGCTTCCAGCGTAGTGATGAAGCGTCACTCCCTACCCCCTCCTTTGGATTGGAATCTCAGTTAAAATGGTGGAATACCCTACGTAGTGCACTTCACTGGAACAGCTGGTGTGAATGAAACACTCCTACAGAATTGGCGCTAATGGTTGAAATTTTTTAGTAAGAAATGCTGTTATTTGCATTTATTTAGTTTGCAGCTTCACACAGATGATGTGTTAATGAAACGCTTGATTGGCTTTCTAACGAGTTCGTGTTTTACTTCACAACCGGGAAAAGTTTGGAGGTTTTTAATTATAAGCACATTTACAAAATAACAGATAATATTTTTTTTTTTTTATTAGATTTTTTTGCTGTGTTTTGGATTTTGGCCGCTGTGCCGTGATTTATCACACACTTTTGTTTTGCAATGAAAACAAAACGTATCAGTTTAAGCTTTTAACTGGTACCTTCTTGTTACAGAAATAAAAATTTTTTGCACAATGACTAGGAAAGTAAAAGCACTAAGTAAAACGGCAAAATACAGTTGCTAATCTGTTGTTGTTTTTTATCTGAACTTACATATTATTTGTTTATTTCTACGCTACATTTCCAATATATGTTTTGTGTATATTATATTGACTCGTGACTTGACTCGGACTCGTATTTTGTGACTTGTGAACTTCTCTGGTCATTTGCTGTTGTAGACTGTCTGCTCTAAAGGTTCGTTTTGTTCTGCATTCTGAAATGCTTTTCTGTTTATCACAGATTTGTTAAGCAGATCACAAGTGTTTCTGATAGTGGGGTTGTATTAAAGTGTAGCTTATATTTAAAGTTAAATAAAATTGTTTTATTGAAGAAAATGACAGCTTTATTCTCACTTTACAAGTAAGTAAATTGTGTTTCACTCTCTGATGATAGTAACAGTCAAATAAAAAATAAAAAAGTAAATACATATGAAGCAGATTTATTGGATTTTAAATGCATTCAAGTAAAAAGTGACTTTATTTTAACTGCTCTTAAAAGTACAATTCATTCAGTGTTATCTAAGTAAATGGTATGTTAGATTTTTGCAACACATTATTCTCACCTTTCATGAGAACTTGCGACTATTTTACTCAAAGAAGATGCACACCAGGATTTCACAAAGGGCTCTAGAGAAGGATCTGCTTAACTTCAATAATACCTTCAGTAATTTCATTTGCATCATAAGTTCATGTTTATTTTGCGGGTCTATGCCAGGTGGAAGGTGAATGTAATGGGAAGGCAGGGGTCCATCAGATGAGGGGTGGGAGAACACCTGCATGCATAACTCCACACTCAAATTTACCTTCAGGACAGGAAGCAGGGGGTGAGCTCCATGCTGGCAGGGTCCTGCAGAGCTTTTCACTATTGGATTTAATCTAAGTAATTACACTGCCAGCATGCAGCTAAGGCCATAAACAACACATTTACTAAACTGACAGATGAGTAGTTTTAAATAATGAACAAATAATGACCTTACAATGTTATTATAATATGTAAGAGAGAATAGATGTCCCAGATACTTTCAGATGTTTAAAACAGTTGATGTAGTCCAGCCTTTAGGAGTGGTGCCATTAAAAATGACCACAAAATGACCACTATTGAGCCTAGTCAGAGTATTGTCCTTAATGTCAGTAAACATTTGTGATGAGACCTTAAAATTGCTGTACATCAATACTGGCTGTAATAGCTACTAAAGATTTGAATAGAAAAAATCAGTCAATAGACGTATATTTTTATTTGTATTTATTTATTGATTTGTTTGTTTATTTTATATAAATACTGCTTTCTTTTTTTTTTTTTTTGGTCTTTACCATAGAAAATAAGAGTTTAATTTAAAAAAATCTCTTGTTGTGGCAAGCAGTTTTGTGAAAATTGGTTAGTAAATAAATATAATGCTGTGATACATACTCACATGGCTTCGGGAGTACTTCAGAAAACCATAGTAACTTCACACAGTTTACCACTGCATCAAGAAATGCAACCCGAAACTCTATTACACAAAAAGATAGCCATACATCAATTTTACACAGAAGCATCTATGAGTTTTTTGCACCGGAGCTAATCTCAGATAGTCTAAAAGACACCGAAAACATGCTGTGGTCAGATGACTCCATGGTTCCACTTGTTTTCAAGTTTTCAGCACCAACTATAAAAAGGACCATCCAGAGTGGTGCAAAAAGTCAACATCCGTCATGGTATAAGGGTGATTCACTGCCCATGACATGCAACTTGCATGTGTGTAAAGGTACCACTGATGTGAAGGTGTATGTTGGGAGACACGTTTCCATCAAGGCGACGTCTATTTCTGCAAAGTGCATGATTATATCAGCAAGCTGACGCCAGAACTCATTCTACAGGTGCTGCAAAAGTGTGGCTTTATAGTCACATAATGTACAGTGATGTATGTGCTTGACTGGCCTGCCTGCAGTCCAGATCTGTGTCCTATTGAAAGCATACGGTGTAGAATATGGTGTAGCGTATCAAGCAAAACGAGAAATTCAAACCATTAGTGTCCTCAGTTCCCAAACTATTTAAAATGTCTCATTAATAGGTGATGGAAAACAGGGGTAAACACGACTCTGCCCCAGCTTTTTTTGGAATGTGTTTACAGGCATCAGATTTTAAATCTGCTTATACAAAACACAATAATCAGTGAACACACTGGAAATCCTTTTTTTCTACTTTAATCATTAAATATTTAAGAGAATAAACCAATCACAGATTCTTCTTTTTACTGCATTTTACAAAACATCCCGGGTTTTCTACAAATAAGTTACTTAGTTAAAAATACCAGATGTGTTCAGATTTAAAAGCCCTGAGACCCCTGGCCTTTTCCGGAAAAGAATCTCACTACCCAAGCAGAAGAAATAAAACCACAATAAGCACCATGAAAATAACAAAAAGAATAACGCCCTTCTGCACCATCACAGCACTTCTGCCTGGCAGTGGTCATTCAAAGGTTTAGCGGAGTGGTCAGCATGGCAAATCTGCAACCCTTCATCATCTTGAAAGCTGTGTCCAATCGTATTTAGCCTGGGCAGCAGGTAGCCCACTTGCTTCCAGTTGGTTGAAGTTCTCTGAGTAGGCCATGGGTCATTGGCCTGGCCAAACAGAGGCCACGCTCCTGACTAGTGGGGTTCAGCATGCCTGAGAGAATGATTAATGAGTGGTGGAGTTAGAGTTAGCGCTGTGCCATGACACACCCGCTGGGCATAAGACTCGAAAACAGCAAGGTCTTTGTCAGGCGACATTTGCCCTGTTCTGGTTGCAATATGTTACTGCCAACGTGCACCCAAATTTTCCACTTAAACTCCGAGCTTAAAGGTACTTAAATAAGGGTTGAAACTAATTTGTTGAGTGGAGTCCAGATGTGTGGTATAATCAGCAAAGCAAATAAATTTTAATGTGTCGTGTGTTTTTAAGTAATTTCATCAGCTGTTGATGAAAATATTCAAAGGCAACATATCAAATAAATTAAATACTCATATTGGGATACCTTGGAAATAAGTGTATTTACTAAAAGTAATTGCTCTAAAAGTATTTAAATTCGTAAAACTGGCAAAAAAATAAACAAAAATTAATTTTAGTTCATTTTTAATGTTAGACATAGGGTGAGACATATAGAATACAGTGTAAAACATCTCCTTTTATATTAAACCAAAGCATTTTGCCTTAATAACCATGGACAGACTGGCAGACGGATGGACAGACAGACAATAACCAAAATACTCAACGTTGTCATGAATCTTTTAACTCTGGCACAGCAAACATTCAAAGCTCTCGCTAAGAAAGCCAGGGCAGCTGCCTCTGTGTGTGTGGGTGTACTGTTTGTCTCCTGTGGACCCGGGATTCAGGCCTCAGCCTTTCAGCTAATTGGCCGTGGGATGGCCCTAAAAATTATTGGCAGTTGGGTGATATACTGCCTGCATTGTGTCTTTTGCCCATTGTGTGTCACAGTAAATAATACCCCTCTACCAAATATGGATAGCATCCTGGCTGTGCAGCGGCGTGGGTCCTCGGTGACAGACCCGCTCTGTGGGGTGGCAGGGTTCTCGGCAGCAACCCGCTGCTGGAAATTAGCTGTCGGCTGGCCTCACTTTTTTTGCTGGTGTCAGGCACGGGCCCCTGATAAGGCATTTGTTTGGTATGATAACTTGATTAGGCCTCAATCAGCAGCACATTGTTAAAGAGAACCAGTGTAACATGGGAAGGTTCTGCTCCTGCTCTTTTATTTCTTATTAAAAGAACATCAGTACTGACTGCATTTGCATTACTAATAGTACTCAAAGTTCTTTACAAACAATTCAATACAAACAGTCAGAGGAAAGTAATTAATTTAATTAATTTATTAGAATTTTAACATGTTTTACACTTTGGTTACATTCATGACAGGAACTGTAGATACTTATTACACAAGATTCACCAGTTCAAGTCTTTAATGTCAAACAGTCATGGACAAGTTTGTATCTCCAATTCACCTCACTTGCATGTCTTTGGACTGTGGGAGGAAACCGGAGCTCCTGGAGGAAACCCACACAGACACGGGGAGAACATATAAACTCCACACAGGACTGCTCCACCTGGTAATCAAACCCAGAACCTTCTTGCTGGTAGGCGACAGTACTACCCACTGAGCCACCGTGCCACCAACAGTCAGAGAAAAATAGGCATTGGGTACGTTTTATCTCAGTGTAAAACAAGGTCATAAATGACATTATTTATTTTGTATTTTTCTTTTGTTTCTTATGTTAAGTTCTGGTTAAAAGAATAACCTTTTGTCTTAAACACAAAATAATTATGAATTCTAATTTATTTCCTACAGCTCCAGGGTCCTGGGTTTTAGATCTTGGATTTTTAACTACAATTACTGTTTGTGTTTTTATGGAAAGTGGGTTTCTAATTGGAAGGTTGCTGATTTAAATATCAGTTAAATAGAACTGGTCTGAAGCAGGTCAGAAGGTCTCAAAATCTGCAGATGATGCTACATTCTAAAAAGATTGAAATACAGATGCGAAACAAAGTCATTCAAATCTACCTGTCTTCTAAGAGTTACAAAGGCTTTGCTAAAGCACTGGGACTCCAGCAAACAACGAGAGCCTTTAACAATAGTGAACCTTTCTATGAGTGGTCAACATATCAAAATTGCACCAAGAACACAACAGCAGCTAAAAAGAAGAACCCATATTAACCGTTTAACCGTGAAAATATGTTTCATACTCTTACTAAAGTTATTTTCATTTGAGTGCTTTTACTTTTATTATTATTATTATTATTATTATTATTATTATTGTTCTCATTATTATTATTATTATTATTATTATTATTATTATTATTAATGTTATCATTATTGTTATTACTATTATTATTATTGGTATTAATGTTATTATTATTACTATTATTATTATTATTATTATTATTATTATTATTAATAATGTTATTACTATTATTATTATTAATGTTATCATTATTATTATTACTATTATTAATGATATCATTATTATTATTACTATTATTGTTAATGTTATCATTAATTATTATTAATGTTATTGTTATTATTATTATTATTGTTATTAATGTTATTATTATTACTATTAATATTATTATCATCATTACTATTATTATTACTATTACTGTTAATGTTATTATTATTATTATTATTATTATTATTATTATTATTACTGTTATTATTATCATTATTATTATTTTATGGTTGGGTGTAGGTGTACAGTTTTTTTTTTTTATCTTTACTTTAATACAACCTGTCTCTGCTCTGTCTATAATTTTTTTAGCGTATAAGGCCATGTCTCAGCTGTCACACATACACACACACACACACACATGACCCTGCAACTCGACCCTGCAGCTCCCCGCTGCCCTCAACCACACGCCCGCTGCCTCTCACCAGCCCCAGACAGGAAGTTGCACATGTGTATCATATTAATGACGTCTCTTCCCAGGACCTATAGGTGGTATTGGATAAACAGCTGCCCCGCTCCGGGGGCCCAGACTCCCTGAGCTGATATTTCACACATCTGTACCAGGCCCAAAACAGGTGGGACTGCCCTTATGAAAGCCTAAGCACAAGTTGCTGTTGTTTTTTCCTGCAGTGAAGGAAGACAGGGGAAGCCATTCAGCTATTTAAGGGCCATGCGGTCACTCTGGGTCAGGGGACAGAGGTGGGCAGGGAGGCCCACTAGTGCACGTCAAAGACACCGGGCTGCACACAGAGCTGCTGGAGTGTGATAGTTAACATTAAGCAGTCTGAAAGGAAATGCAATATTAGAAGCAAAAAGGCTGCGGCATGACCGTACTTATAGGATCATATGGATCAGTGGCATAACGTGCATGTTTGTGTCCAATTATTTTCCCTTAAAAATGTTAGGTGGTGCAGTTATCCATATACACATTTGGTCAGGTATTCAAACTTTAAATTAAACAGATTGATATGATTTTTGTCATATTTTGGGAATTCTGATCATAAATGTAACCACAGTGTAACTATAGTGTTGTAAAAAAAATTATTTTAACCCTTCTGATTATGAACAGAAAACACAACACTTTTTGTAAAACATTTTAATTATTTATAAATTTACGTTATACAACAACCTTTTTACCCTGTAAAACAATAACTGGTTGCACTACTTTTATCATGACTGCAACTATGCATTTGATAATTCAGTTTTAGTCTTTATGATCACTGTAAAGGAATTGTAGCCCTTGTAGCTTTTCACTGTCCATTTTATTAGCTCCACTTACCATATAGAAGCACTTTGTAGTTCTACAATTACTGACTGCTTTTTTAACCTGCTTTCACCCTGTTCTTCAATGTTCAGGACCCCCACAGGACCACCACAGAGCAGGTATTATTTAGGTGGTGGATCATTCTCAGCACTGCAGTGACACTGACATGGTGGTGGTGTGTTAGTGTGTGTTGTGCTGGTATGAGTGAATCAGACACAGCAGCGCTGCTGGACTTTGTAAATACCGTGTCCACTCACTGTCCACTCTATTAGACACTCCTACCTAGTTGGTCCACCTTGAAGATGTAAATTCAGAGACATCTATTGCTGCTGTTTGAGTTGGTCATCTTCTAGACCTTCATCAGTGGTCACAGGATGCTGCCCACGGGGCGCTGTTGGCTGGATATTTTTGGTTGGTGGACTATTCTCAGTCCAGCAGTGACAGTGAGGTATTTAAAAACTCCATCAGTGCTGCTGTGTCTGATCCACTCATACCAGCACAAGACACACTAACACACCACCACCATGCCAGTGTCACTGCAGTGCTGAGAATGATCCACCACCTAAATAATACCTGCTCTGTGGTGGTCCTGTGGTGAGTCCTGACCATTGAAGAACAGGGTGAAAGCAGGCTAAAAAGTATGTAGAGAAACAGATGGACTACAGTCAGTAATTGTAGAACTACAAAGTGCTTCTATATGGTAAGTGGAGCTAATAAAATGGACAGTGAGTGTAGAGACAAGGAGGTGGTCATAATGTTATGCCTAATCAATGTGTACCAGTGTTACAAGACAATTCTTCAAATTTAACAGGTCTCATAGCACACTTGGGTTGTTCTAACAGAAAAGAAACTTGGCATGTTGAAAAGGTGGCATTTTATAATATTGTTATGTTAAAAGTCAAATTATTTTACTACCACTGTTTGACTTGGATGCATAGCTGTGACCTTGATTTTATGCACCTGCTACCAACTGGTGTGGCTAATATAGCTAAATGAACCAGTTAGAAAGGTTGTGTCCATTGTTCAGAAATTCTATTTTATGTATTTAATGCATTTTTATTAACAAAAAAAAAAGATAACCAGACCCAAATGCAATTTTCTCGTTAATTAAGATCAATGAAAAATATTAACAATGTTCTCAGAGTAGAAAAAGATCATACACTGTTATAGCATCTATTTATATTCAGTAATGGTAAGAACATTGGCAAAACAAGTCAGAACTTGCCTGGACTCAGACACATGTCCTTTATTGTCCACAGGGCACCCCAGCAGTTAAGGTCAGTACAAACTGTCAGCATTTCCCCACTTGCTGTCACACTCCCAAATGATGGGTCACACAAACAAAGGAGGTCGGGGCAGATTGATGATGGGACTTTCCAAGAAGCTCCATTTTACATTAGGGAGGAGATCTATCCTGCAGGTTGAGTTTTGAAAAGGAGTTGTAAACAAGGGGTAGTGCTATTTATACAGGTCAAAGGATACGCTGTAAAGGGGGCTGCACCGACAAGACAAAAGTTTACTGCCAGACAGATTACTTGCGGAATGATACTGTATTACACTGTTTATTCATTGCTACAACAACATGTCGTACGCTCTGAATAATCATAGTTTCATGAAATGCCAGTTGAAAGAAATACATACACCGATCAGCCATAACATTAAAACCACCTCCTTGTTTCTTCACTGTCCATTTTATCAGCTCCACTTACCATATATAAGCACTTTGTAGTTCAACAATTACTGACTGTAGTTCATCTGTTTCTCTACATACTGTTTTATCCTGCTTTCACCCTGTTCTTCAATGGTCAGGACTCACCACAGGACCACCACAGAGCAGGTATTATTTAGGTGGTGGATCATTCTCAGCACTGCAGTGACACTGACATGGTGGTGGTGTGTTAGTGTGTGTTGTGCTGGTATGAGTGAATCAGACACAGCAGCGCTGCTGGAGTTTTTAAATACCGTGTCCACTCACCGTCCACTCTATTAGACACTCCTACCTAGTTGGTCCACCCTGTAGATGTAAAGTCAGAGACGATCGCTCATCTATTGCTGCTGTTTGAGTTGTTCATCTTGTAGACCTTCATCAGTGGTCACAGGACACTGCCCACGGAGCGCTGTTGGCTGGATATATTTTAGGTTGGTGGACTATTCTCAGTCCAGCAGTGACAGTGAGTGTTTAAAAACTCTGTCTGATACTCATACCAGCACAACACACACTAACACACCAGTGCTGAGAATGACCCACCACCCAAATAATACCTGCTCTGTAGTGGTCCTGGGAGAGTCCTGACCATTGAAGAACAGCATGAAAGGGGGCTAACAAAGCATGTAGAGAAACAGATGGACTACAGTCAGTAATTGTAGAACTACAAAGTGCTTCTATATGGTAAGTGGAGCTGATAAAATGGACAGTGAGTGTAGAAACAAGGAGGTGGTTTTAATGTTATGGTTGATCAATTTATATTAGTATTGAAATTAGTAATTAATTAATCAGTAAGAAATGAATAAATAATTAAACATTTAAGATATTTTTATTGCTTTAGACATTGCAAAGATGATTTTATATTTCACACACGTCACATTTTAATCTAGTCTATTTATCCGTATTGAATCTCCTCTACAGACAGCATGTACAATTCAATAATACTGTAAGAAAGAGAAGATAGACAGCTGTCTGTTACACTCAGCTCCAGTTGGCTGACTTTGGAATCTGTGACATGTGTCTTCTTTTGTGCCTCTACCCAGGACTGTCTGTGTGTGGGAGCACCCAAACAGTGACATCATAGGGGGAGACAGAGAGACAGGTTACTATTTGAATTATTAAGTGGTGTGGGGCACAGGGCAAGCAAAAACATGTCTCATCTCTTTTATTACCAATTCGTGTGCACCTGTTGCTCCTGTTTAAAAAAATCTCAACTCTATTTTATGATAATTAAACAAAAATAAAAATCTAATGTCAATAAGCCAACAAAATTGCATCAAGCTTGTAAGAAGGTTTGTGTCAGTAAAAGATCTATTAAATGCATCATTAATTATATATGAAATTATGCATTCAAAAGAGTTAGGGATAAAGTTAGAAAATTCAACTCAAGCATGAATTTTTGATTTGATAGTTCTCTTGGAAATGTATTTAACTGACAAAAGTACAAAGTTTTTAACTGACAAAAGCAGAAGGGGGGTTTGCTGGAGCCTATCCCAGCTTTTCAATGGGCACAAGGCATACAGTAACACCCTGGACGGGGCGCCAGTCCATCACAGGGCAGACACACATACACACACACCCATTCACCTGTAGGGCAATTCAGTGTCTCTAATTAACCTGACTGCATGTTTTTGGACTGTGGGAGGTAACCAGAGCTCCCGGAGGAAACCCACATGGATACAGGGAGAACATGCAAACAGAAAGGACCCAGACCGCCCTGCCTGGGGATAGAACCCAGGACCTTCTTGCTGTGAGACGACAGTTTCAATTTTATTGTATTTAGAATTTGATGTCTGCAATATAGTTAAAAGAAAAGCTGGGACAGAGCCATGTGTATCACTGTGTTACATCATCACTTTTCCTATTAATTACAACTGGTGAATGGTTTGAAAACTTAGGATATCAATTGTTATAGTGAAGTTTTTGCAAGATCTTGATTTATGTTTTGACTGATGTAATTTATAGGGCCAGAATTTGGCATAAACATCATGTTCTTGTCTGACAAGAGTGAATTACTCTGCTATTTTTATATACACCAATGAGGCATAACATTATGACCACGGACAGGTGAAGTAAATAACACTGATTATCTCCTCATCACAGCACCTGTTAGTGGGTGGAATACATTAGGCAGCAGGTGAACATTTTATCCACAGTGCATCACAGTTACAGGGCTGTTTTGGCAGCAAAAGGGGGACCAACACAATATTAGGAAGGTGGTCATAATGTTATGCCTGATCGTGTAGGTTTGTATTAGTTGCTAGATACAGCATATGTATGCTCACTTCTGGTGCAAAATATTATGATAAAATAAATCAAAATAAACCATATATACTAAATGATATGCAGTTTTGAAAAGAATGTTTCCTGTTTTAGGCTTTGCCCCTGTGAAAAAAGTGACATGGTTTCAAGTGGCTTGCACATAGCTTTGATTTCAACTCAATTAAAAGCCTTTAGGATTTATTTAAAAGCTGATTGTGAGGCAGGCCTTCTGGACCAATAGTAGTGTCCAGCTTCACAAATACTCACAGTTATACTCCCAAATCTTGAGGAAAATATCTCCAATAAAAGAGGAAGAAGTGGAGGCTGTTGTAACCAGAAAGGGGGGCAACTCTGTATGGTTGGTCCAACGAGCTCATGATCAGGCATTCACATTTTTTCGGCCAGACAGAGCACGTCATGTAGCCCTGTAAACATTCACTGTAGGTAAAGTGCTAACAAACCTAAAACATAAACATCTAAATCAGAATGTAAATGATAATATAACAAATTACACTAGTTGTAAGTATATAAGTGCTGGCGACTAGGTGACGGGAGCGTAGGGGCGTGTATCTGTATTACTACCTGGAACAGGTGAGTGTAGCTACAAGCAGGGGAGTTTACCCTGATGTGGGAGTGATTGACGGCCGGTGGGAGCAAAGAGCCGCGAAATGTCACTCACTTCATTGACCTCAAGCGCCCCTGGGCTCACCTGGCTGTTTGTGCATTTTCATGCAATTACCATATAATAGTAGGTCAGCATGTGACGCTGGCAGGAGAAAACCAGGGGCAGACTTGGGTGAGGCCTTCAGTGAATTTTACAACAGGGGCTAATTGGGGCCGCCGCCTTACTTCATTATACCTGGCAGTAGTCCCCAAACTTCAAAAAGATGTAATTGTCTACCATTTTGTTAGATAACAGTAGGGATAATTCTAAGGGACTATAATTAGAGACAAGAGCGTTTATTCATTTATTCATTCACTTCTTTCTTACCAGGTCCACAGCAAACTTGTAGTCCTGGGAAACACTGGGCAGAACCTGGAATACTCCCTGAACAGAGTCAATTCCTCACAGGGCATTACACACTCACTATTCGTTCAGGGTCAATTTAAGGTAGCCAACCCACCCACTAGTAGGTTTTGGAAAGCAGGAGGCAACTGAAGTATCTAGTGAAAACCCATGTTCACCAAGATGAGAACTCTTTGAATTTTGGGTTTAATTAATTATCTATCTATCTATCTATCTGTCTATCTATCTATCTGTCTGTCTGTCTGTCTGTCTGTCTGTCTGTCTGTCTATCTATCTATCTATCTATCTATCTATCTATCTATCTATCTATCTATCTATCTATCTATCTATCTATATGGATGGATGGATGGATGGATGGATCCAATATTTACTACAATATTAATTATTACCTTTAATTTCTTTAAAGATATACTGCCTGTACTCTAAATGAGTGCAATGGTAAAAAAGCCAGTAAGGGTTGAAAGTTTTACTAGCATTGTTGGTCTGTAGCTGCTAAGGGTGGCATATTTCTCTTTATTGTAAATGAGATATTTTGCTAATTTTGCCTGCTGGTCTGTTAGCTCGTGTGACCAGGAGTCCCAATGAGCACCTCTGGCATTGTCTACTATGTGGGAAGGGAGGCATTCCTAAAACGTCTATCAAATAAAGCAGTACTAGCCAATTTTGCCAATCTATTTTTCAATTTATGAATACAGAAGAGAGCAGTTGGCACTCTTTACCAATCACCAGTATTAACTGTTAATGCTGGTTAATGCCTTTTACATAATGTGTCATAAGAACAATGACCAAAATGACATGCAGTCGGCATTAACAGAAAGCATTTTACAGTCACTGTGTCCACCTTTGTAGTGGCACAAAAGTATTACGCATTTAAGATTTATCAGGACCTGTATGGAAAATAAAGGAGAAAATGGTTCGATAACACCAACAAGTTTACCAGGAAGGCAAGAAGAGGCCATAATATTATAGCATTTCTGATACATTTCTGATAGTACATTATCCTGTACTATGTAAGCCAGGCCTTCCTCTCCTGTCTGACCTCACAATGCTATTTTAATGGCACAGATTCCAAGAGACAGGAAAGCCTTCCCAGCAGAGTGGACACTGTTATAGCTGCTAGGGATAAGGATGTCCTACAAGTTCATGGTCAGATGTCAACATACGAGGGATCTTAAAAAAAGTTTCCGCATTATTATATTTTGGTTAAACAGTGAGGGTGGGAGGAGTAGTAATCGGTTGTGTCTGAGAGAGAGAGCTTATAGTCCGGATTTAGCTCCATCTGATTTCCACCTTTTTGGACACTCAAATAAGCTTTAAGGGGAAGAAGATTTTCATGTGGTGATGATGTAAAAGCAGCGCTACATCAGTGGCAAAACATTTTTTGCTGCTGGTATTAAAAAGTTGGTATGATGCTGGGAAAAATGCATCGGAACGTGACTGTGTAGAAAAGTGATGTCTTTTGTTTTTGAAATTCTTGATAAATAGAGGTGCAGAAACCTTTTGAAGAGTCCTCATACGTACATTTGGCTCTATAGTGTAACTATAAATGATGAGTGATTAAACAGGTAAGCATGGTCTGAATTCAGGTCAGTGCTGTTTGGTTTTATCCAGGCAAAATAAAGAACAGTTGCTGTGCAGAGGACTAGACAAGAGAATCACTGGTTCAGACATAAACAAATATGTAACGTATGACATACAATCAACAAACTGACAGTTTTATCCCATCCTATCCAAAAAAGCAGCTGTTTCAATAGAAGCTCCCGCCTCCGCCACCTCTGCAGTGGATGTTTCCGTAAGCGAACATAAAAAGAACCGGAGCCAAGTCGCTCTGGAACAGATCCTGACAGGAATTATTTGGGTTTGCATTAACCAAATAAACAGCAGCCTGTGCAGCTGTAGGGGACTCTCCCCGCCTGACCTTCTCCAGCTCCCACGTTCCAAGGAATCATGAGGTGGGTCCAGCAATGTGTGGTGAGCTAGGACTGCTCATTGGTAGATTAGGGCCTTTCCCACAGATAAGCTCTGACTCAGAACTCACATGGTTCCAAGTGTTGAAAAGATCTGTGTCTAGTTTTCCCCTTCCTCCCTGCTTGCACAAAAAAATGTTGAGCTAATAGAATCCAAAAAACTGATTAGCAGATGATATGCATTTATGGCCAATATTTATGACGCATATACACTGATCAGCCATAACATTAAAACCACCTCCTTGTTTCTACACTCACTGTCCATTTTATCAGCTCCACTTACCATATAGAAGCCCTTTGTAGTACTACAATTACTGACTGTAGTCCATCTGTTTCTCTACATACTTTTTTAGCATGCTTTCACCCTGTTCTTCAATGGTCAGGACCCCCACAGAGCAGGTATTATTTAGGTGGTGTGCTGGTATGAGTGGATCAGACACAGCAGCGCTGCTGGAGTTTTTAAATACCGTGTCCACTCACTGTCCACTCTATTAGACACTCCTACCTAGTTGGTCCACCCTGTAGATGTAAAGTCAGAGACGATCGCTCATCTATTGCTGCTGTTTGAGTTGGTCATCTTCTAGACCTTCATCAGTGGTCACAGGATGCTGACGCTGGATAACACAACACACACTAACACACCACCACCATGTCAGTGTCACTGCAGTGCTGAGAATGATCCACCACCCAAATAATACCTGCTCCATGATGGTCCTGGGAGAGTCCTGACCATCAAAGAACAGCATGAAAGGTGGCTAACAAAGCATGCAGAGAAACAGATGGACTACAGTCAGTAATTGTAGAACTACAAAGTGAGTGTAGAAACAATGAGGTGGTTTTAATGTTATGGTTAATTGGTGTATTATTTGTTGTAGGAGAAATTAATCACTGCAACAAAAATGTTCATGGAAAATAAACTTTAAACTGAAGGCAAAGTGCTTTACCAGCTACACGTGAGGAGGGCTGTCTTAGATAAGCCAGCACCTTGTGCGTCCAGATGTCAGTATCATTAAAAGTGATTTAAGGCTCATATTTCTGCACCATATCTAACGTCTTTCCTGTCGTCTTTCCTTCCTGCCATGACATCAGTCCGTGTGCACTCTTCACACATAGGTCCTCAGCCAAAACTTGACAGATGGGGCAAGAGAGTCCCTGGGCAGGTAGGCATCTCCAGAATGTGTGGGTGGCTAGAGGGGTCTTTGCGTGGGCTGAATTGCGAATAACTGCCTCCCACCCACACCCACGGAGAGAACCGGGATGGGGTCTTTGTTTTCGGTATCCCCACGTCCGCTCCTTCTCAGCTCCACAGCCCAACCCACAATGCCGAGTGGGTGGATTTTGGGGTCCTAACGCCTACGCACACCTGCGGTTACGGAGGGAGTGTCGTGTGCTTGCATGCCTCATCCCCTAAACTTTCCTGAATGCTTTTGTGGTTGAATCCCAAAGGTAATCCAAAGTTCTGATTGAAACAAAGGTTTTAAGACAGATGTCGAATACAATGTCGAGGAATTCCAGAAAATCTGATTTAAAAAACAAACAAAAAAAACAGCAGCACTGAGCACTGCGAAGGGAAATGCGTCAATGCAAGTTTCACGTATTAGAAGGCCTACAGGATAAGACAGCTTACTGAACCCTGATTACATAAACAGCACTCATTTTCTGGCCATTTCTCCTGTATATGTTTCCAAGTGTGCAATTTCCTGCCCATAAAAAATCCTCGCAGCACATCAGACCACAGCTGCACACAAACACCAGAACCTGGAGTGTGTTTTAACACTATGTGGAGGAAGCTCATAAGCACGTGATTAGGTCAGAAGAAATAGAAAGGCTTTAAATCTTGGTTAAAATGGCCTGTCATTACTTAGAACCATTTGAATGTACACTGATCAGCCATAACATTAAAACCACCAATCACTGTCCATTTTATTAGCTCCACTTACCATATAGAAGCACTTTGTAGTTCTACAATTACTGACTGTAGTCCATCTGTTTCTCTGCATGCTTTGTTAGCTCCTTTTATGCTGTTCTTCAATGGGCACGACTCTCCCAGGACCACCACAGAGCAGGTATTATTTGGGTGGTGGATCATTCTCAGCATGTGGTGGTGTGTTAGTGTGTGTTGTGCTGGTATGAGTGGATCAGACACAGCAGCACTGCTGGAGTTTTTAAACACCTCACTGTCACTGCTGGACTGAGAATACTCCAACAACCAAAAATATCCAGCCAACAGCGCCCCGTGGGCCGCGTCCTGTGACCACTGATGAAGGTCTAGAAGATGACCGACTCAGACAGCAGCAATAGATGAGCGATCGTCTCTGACTTTACATCTACAGGGTGGACCAACTAGGTAGGAGTGGACAGTGAGTGGACACGGTTTTTAAAAACTCCAGCTGCGCTGCTGTGTCTGATCCACTCAAACCAACACAACACACACTAACACACCACCACCATGTCAGTGTCACTGCAGTGCTGAGAATGATCCACCACCTAAATAATACCTGCTCTGTGGTGGTCCTGTGGGGGTCCTGACCATTGAAGAACAGGGTGAAAGCAGGTTAAAAAGGTATGTAGAGAAACAGATGGACTGCAGTGAGTAATTGTATCTACAAAGTGGAGCTGATAAAAGGGACAGTGAGTGTCGAAACAAGAGGTGGTTTTAATGTTATGGCTGATCAGTGTATGTCTAAATTACATAGCTGACCCACAAACAGGCGGTTACAGAGGTGTTAGCAGGGTTATGAGCGAGCACGCGGCCGTGGCTTCCAGGTCGAGCTCGCCACAGAGCACTTAACAGCTTGCATCTTCATATTTCCTGACTTATGTCCGATTTTCTAGTGACACACCCAAGCATTCAGCGAAATGGAAGTCAGAGCACACAACAGAATGATTTAGACTTGTTTCCAGATTCAAATGTTTTTCCGAGTGGGATTAGGATAAGCTGAGTAAGGAAACAAGCCAAGGGCTTTTGCCAGGGGCTCCGTCTGGGCGCGAAGGCTGGCTCGCTCATCTGACAGACAGTGGCATTATGTGGGCGCTTTTCAGGAACTAGGCTGAATGCCCCTTTTTGCCAGACCAGACGGCTTGAGAGATACAGTATGATGGGAACACCCACGCAGGAACACCTTCGTCATGGAAAAAGCAGAACGTGAGAGATCGCAGATACTTTCATGATACTTTCAAGACTGAAGCCTCAGGACACATGTCAAGTTCCAACAGATAAACGCACCCTTACTCTTTGACCTTCCATCCACCTTTTGCTTGTCTCATGTTAAATCTGGAGAGATTTCCTCACCACACCACAAACACACACACAAAATCAAATGCAAGAGTCTTTTTTTTTTTTGCATTTTCTCCCTCTTTAGCACGTCTAATTATCCAATTTAATCTTCCTCTCTGTCTATGCCGAACTCTGCCCTGACCGAGGAGATCGAAGCTAACCCATATCCCCTCCGAAACAAGAGCTGCAGCCGCCTGCATTTTTTCACCTACACATTGACGAGTGTTGCGCCACCTAGCGTTGCATGCAGAGAGACACACCCTAAGAGCACTCCTACCTCATCTCTTGTGCAGGCGCCTCTAATCAGCCGGCAGAGGTCGTAACTGCACCATTCTGAAAGAGAGAAACCCACTTCTGGCCCCTTGTCCCGCCCCCAACTGAACAACCGGCCAATCGTTCATGTAGTCATTCAGCCTCGAGCCGGTAAGGCAGAGCTGGATTCGATACCATGTATCCGGAATCCAGCACTGGTTGCAGCATGTGTTTTAACCGCTGCGCTACCTGACAAATGCAAGAGTCTTAACCATAAACATTGTGAATGCGTAAATAATTTATGGTTGCAAAACTTTCCGATTTGGATTCTGAGTTCTTACAATTGTCCTTTGTAATGACAATACCAATCACATGTGTTTGTACGGCTTGTCAGAGCAAAATAAGTCAAGAATTGTGTTACATGTTGCTTTATTTTATATCAAACATCTGCACGTTTTCCACAATTACAAGGGGAGTGTCAGAGAGTGTCAGAGACGATGTCCAAAGATCTAGTAAACAGCTGCACAGAAATCTGTAATCCCTGAGCATCCTGCTTTAATCTAAAGAAAAAGTAACAAAAATGACCAACATCAACCCGAACATCACTGAACACAGCCCAGGGCTCAGGAAAAACATGTGACCCAGGGCACAGTGCCTTTGCCTTGATCCCTGTGGCCTTGCCCAGACCTGTGGCCTAGACTGATGTGACAAACGAGATTATCTCCTGTTGACAAGAAGCTGATTCGAGCCTGGTCAGTCTCTCTTCTTTTGGAGGGAAACTTCTCTCACGGCATGTCCCCCCTTATCCTGACCTGATCTCTAATCAGTCAAAGAGGGGTTAGCTGCACAGCCATCCTCACAGGTCAGCATTAACTTAATCCACTGCATGCGTAGCCCCTGGTGGTGGAGCTCCACGAGGGACAGAGGGACCGGGCAAGTCCTGTTTACTTAGCACATCTGAGTCAATACCAGCATCGCCACATGCGGCTTACATCTAATTAGGCCTCGGTTGGATTTGCCTTTGACATTAACAAGTCTGTACGCTTCTAACAGCAACCTAAAATGGTAATCCACATGTCAATCATGGTATTATTACAGTAGACGAGGCATGAAATGTGTTAATGTGTTTCCCAGTCTGTTACGTTTGAAAGTAGAGGTAAATCAGTGTATGAATATTTTAACCCTATTTAACATTTGCATTATTATTAACTTATTTATTTATAACTACGTTAGTCAGTAACTACCATGAATTAGGTCGACAGGTGGCTCAGTGGATAGCACTGTCGCCTCACAGCAAGAAGGTCCTGGGTTCGATCCCCAGGTGGAGCTAGTTTGCATGTTCTCCCCATGTCTGTGTGAGTTTCCTCCTGGAGCTCCGGTTTCGGGCAGTTGTAGCCTAGTGGTTAAGGTACTGCACTAGTAACCTGCTGGTTCAAGCCCCACCATTGACAGGTTGCCACTGTTGGGCCCTTAAGCAAGGCCCTTAACCCCCAATTGCTTAGATAACATACTGTCACAGTACTGTAAGTCGCTTTGGATAAAACCAGTTAGACTGGTCAGAAAGATATAAAAATGTAGGTCTGGAACTTTCAGTGGGTCCTGGGGGTTAAGGAGGTATAAGGTGATAATTACAGAATTATGTTGATGTAGACCGATGTTACTTAAAATATAAAAAAAAATAGAAAATAAATTACCCTTCACAATGGCAATAAAATTAATAAGTTCAATATTATTTCATTCATCTTCCATAAATAATAATTTATGTTTTTAATCTAACATGTGGCCCTTATAGAGATGCACATGTGATGGATTTGTCTTCAGGAAAGGGTTTCTAACTGAGATCAAATCTGTAAAGTGTGTTTCCCGCTTTAGTTTGGTTGTAAATAACGTTTATTGGATTTTCCTGCTGTCAATCAACTGCCATTCTCAGCAACTTGAACAGACAATTGCTCCCTCTTGTGGTGGGATTGAGTACAGCATTTGAACCCCAGAAATTAGGAAAAGTGAAATGATGGTGTCTGGTATACCAGTAAACCACAAGCCATATATAATTATTGACTTATTCAAAGATTATTATTTTTATATTAAAAACATGCCTATTCAAGGCAGTCAGACAATAATATAACACATTGCTTGAAGGAACTGGGACAGTGGTAGCCTAGTGGGTCTGGCTTTGGGTTGTCAGCTGTAAGGTTGAGAGTTCAAATCCTGGCTCTGCCATGCAGCCACTGTTGGGCCCTTGAGCAAGACCCCCTAACCCTCTTTGCTCCAGGGGCGCCATACAATGGCTGACCCTGCACTATGACCCTCAGCTTCCAAACAAGCTGGATATGTGAAGAAAGAATTTCGTTGTACTGCACATCTGTATATGTATATATGACAAATAAAGGCATTCTAAATACAGCAGTGGTAGCTCAGCACTTCAGGCAATGGACTGGTAACAGGTCGCTGGTTCAAGACCTGTAATTGCCAGGTTGCCATTGTGAGGTCCTTGAGCGGGTCCCTTAAACTTTATTTGCTTTAAATGTAAGTCGCTTTGGATAAAAACAAACAAACAAACAAATGCAACAGTGTGTAATGAGTAAGAATTCTGTCACAATTAACTATGCACCCAAACCACAGTGAATTCACACCTCGTAGCCAGTGTTACCTGTATAGACCATGGACCCACCACAGCTATAATCAGGTTAGCAGTTGCGAGAGATATTTGCATAAAACACCAATATTAGAACCAATAATGTCATATCTATTAACAATCATCATTCTTTGTTGTAAAAGTTTTACATGTACGGCTCTCAGAGTGCCATGTCACGTCCTTGAAACGCTTCTACAAATCCCATCGTAAGGAAACAAAGTGCATGACTGCCCTTGAGGATACTCAGCCATGAAATCATGCAGGACCCCTCAAGATCACTTCACCAGCTCAACCACCAAGAAAACCAGTGACCATGAGAAACCATGCTTTGTATATGTGTGGTGAAGTACTGTCAGCAATTTTTTTTGTCTTTGTAGTCACCAACAAACTTTACTTTAGCATAAAGCTGAAACTTTCTAAGGCTTTCTAATGTCAACTTTTTCAAGAAGTTAATTTATGGCCAACCTGGTAGTACATACATTACTTCTGATCACCAAGACAAATTTCTGTCAGTATAAATATGACAGTTTTGTTGGCTTGTGTCCTATGTCCTATGAAAGCCTTCATGACCTTGTTACCTGCTCGCTCTCCCTTTTAGTTATGCTGTAATAATTAGGGGTGCCGGAGTCTAAAACTCTCTGTAAAACTGTTTTACTCAACTAGCATTGTACATTATTAACTACATTCTCTGTTGTTTTACCCCAAGGGCATTCTGATGGCAACCTGTTTACCCGCCGAGGTTAAGGATTGAAGTCGAGACTGCCGTGACAACGATGCTGCTCCTGCCGGATGTGACGGGTCTGGAGTAATTGCACCAAGAATGACAAGAACTCACTATGGACTTTATTGAAGACTAGACCGAATAATAACTCTATTATTATTATTTATTTATTTATTTGTTTATTGCCAGGTATAACTTTTAGTTCATTTAATTCTGTGTTTGTATGGTTTGATGATATGATTTGTGTAAATCCTACTTATTTAAAGTATTCTCCAGACCACCCAAGAAGGATGGGCCCTGCTGAGTCTGGTTCCTCTCAAGGATTCTTCCTGTAATTTTAAGGGAGTTTTTCCTTGCCACAGTCGCCCTCGGCTTGCTCATCAGGGGTTTTTGTATCTGTTGGTCCTGGATTTTGTAAAGTTGCTTTGAAACAATGTCTGTTGTAAAAAGTGCTATATAAATAAAGTTGACTTGACTTGACTTGATTTTCTTGCCCATCTTGACAAAAGACCACTGTTCCATGTACAAACCCCATTTTTAGAAAAGTTGGGAATTTTGTAAAACATAATAGAATTATACGTTAATTCTTTAACTTACAAAAGTACAAATACAGAATTGTCAGGTATGATGGTACCTTCACACATATGCCATGGGCATGATGCACCACCATACAATGACATTTGTTGGGCTTTTGCACCTTTTTGCTGATAACAGTCAGGAAAGTCAATTTCATCTCTGTCATGATTTTTTTCTCCAACAACAAGCAGAATGTAGACTGCAATGTTTCTGGGTAGAACTGATATATGGCTTTCTATTTGCATAAAATAGCTTATGTTGCATTTCTTGTTGCAGCGGTAGTCTGTGTTAAGTTGCAACCATTTTACAAAGTACTCTCCAGTCCATGTGACTATACATTATCATAGCTGGATGACTGTTTTCTTTGCAATGATGTCTGAGGACTTAAAGGTCACGCTTATTCAACAGTGGTCTTCGGCTTTGCCTACACGGAATGAGATTTCACTTGATTCCAAAAATGGTTTAGTGGTCAATTACACTAGCCTGGTTTGGCCAGCTGGGCATCTACACAGGCATGATTGGCTATGTCTGATGTGAGGGTGGCCCAAATTTGGCACCAAAAGGTTATGATAAACTTTTGCTTGCAAAGACAGAGCCTTTTATACTCGTACCTGTTCCAATTCACCTGCTTATTGTGGCATATTTCAAAATGCTAAAAACTTAAATACTCTGTAAACCTGTCTCAGTCTCAGTTTTATTAAAAGTTTTGCTGCCATTAAATAAAAAAAATTTTATATTTACAAAATACAATCAAGTTGGTTAGTGAAAACATTAACAGTCATTCTTTGTACGTTTGTCAGTTAAAGAAAGAGTGAAGAGAATTTTGAAATTACAGATTTTTTTATTGCATTATACAAAATGGCCCAACTTTGTGAAAATAGGGTTTGTGTCTTGTGCTGACAAACCCTGACCTGTGTAATATTTTCCAAATCCATTTTTCTAAATTTAATTTTATAGACCCCAATAAACTCTAAGACAAGAGTTTGTCCTGGCATGCATGTCCCTTGTGTATATTTTTAGTTTATACTGTATATACTATACTGTACACTGATCAGCCATAACATTAAAACCACCCCCATGTTTCTACACTCACTGTCCATTTTATCAGCTTCACTTACCATATAGACCCCACAGGACCACCACAGAGCAGGTATTATTTAAAAGGTGGATGATTCTCAGCATTGCAGTGACACTGACATGGTGGTGTGTGTTGTGCTGGTATGAGTGGATCAGACACAGCAGCGCTGATGGAGTTATATACTGTGTCCACTCACTGTCCACTCTATTAGACACTACTACCTAGTTGGTCCACCTTGTAGATGTAAAGTCAGAGACGATCGCTCATCTATTGCTGCTGTTTGAGTTGGTCATCTTCTAGACCTTCATCAGTGGTCACAGGACGCTGCCCATGGGGCGCTGTTGGCTTGATATTTTTGGTTGGTGGACTATTCTCAGTCCAGCAGTGACAGTGAGGTGTTTAAAAACTCCATCAGCACTGCTGTTTCTGATCCACTCATAACAGCACAGCACACACCACTACCATGTCAGTGTCACTGCAGTGCTGAGAATAATCAGTGGTCCTGGGAGAGTCCTGACCATTGAAGAACAGCATGAAAGGGGGCTAACCATGTCTTGACACTTTCACACTGCATTAAAGCACCAAATATGGTCTGTGGTGTAACTAGTAACACAAAGACAATCCAGCCACATTTTTATATTTTACAGAATTTTTTCAGAAAAAAAAGATGATTAATACCTCTGTACGTTTGGTGTTTGTAATTGTCTGTCTGATGAACCTACATGCAAAACTCCTGACAGTGAATATAGGCCAGGATAGAATGTAGAACTTTGGGACCTATGTTACTGTGCTGCCAGTTTAGCAGCTGCATTCTTTAGTGGTGTGATTAAAAGATTAAATGTTCTGCTTTGCTTTACTCAGACTGAAAATCTTTTCACAAAACGTTGTTGATCTTTTATTGTTAATTTTTCTTTTCAAATCTATCAGGTATGTGATATAACTATGCGTCAGCCTTATTTTAATATGCGCTATCTTAAATAAATGTCTCAGACTGATACAGACTTGCCCAGTTTCAGGCATATTGGTGCATAAGAGCAATTTTATTTGCCCTCTTATTTTAAATATTGTTATTTTCAATCCCACATTTCAAGTGATTTTTATTATTTTGTTAATTTAATGGTGTGAGACTGCTGTGAGTAATTGAATTGAAATTTCTTTTGATGGCGGTCACTCCTTTAACTGTGGATTAGTCTATGGACGTAATTCATTTATTTCATTCTCTGGACACAGGCGGTCAATTTCTCAGTGAGAGTCTCATTTTCCGTCTTCTACTCTTCTTACCCTTCTCTCATTTGTAGAGTATCTAAGTGTCATAAACGGAGTAGTCATGCTGGGAAAGCTTTTTCTGGAGCCCACCAAGAGCCTTTAATCCCTCAATACATATACCATAAAGCTGCCTCATGTAGTGTGTGTGTGTGTGTGTGTGTGTGTGTGTGTGTGTGTGTGTGTGTGTGTGTGTGTGAGCATGAGAGAAAATGATAATAGAAGAAACCACAAATGAAAGAGCGTATTAGCAGGGCTCCTCTATTCTTTACTTTTAGCATACTAGACTATTATTAAAGCTCTACTAACATTTAGATTGCAGAACATTGAGCTTAATCCATCAGAAAATTCCTTTCAGAGATTTTCATGAAAGGATTTCGAAATGTAGAATATATTTAGGACAACAGGGCTCTCATCATCTCTTACATTAGTGATAAATGGCATAAGTAGTGCAATTTACATTTATTTAGTTGGCAGATACTTTTATCGGAAGTGACATACACATGAGTTTTAGGATTAATAAAAAATTGAATAGAAATTCACTTGTTTGAGGCAGGGTTTGATGTTGCACTGTAAGGCGTCAGAGCCATTTACATTTTCTGCATTTACAGATGCTCTTATCCAGAGCGACTTACAGAAGTGCCTCCATAATTAACATTACCTTACTCTAGTTTAAGTAGACAACAGTTCAAGAATATAAACCTGCTGGAACCCTGTTAGTTTTTTGCAAGAAATGAATGTGTTAGTAAGTGAGTAAGTAAGTATAAGTCAGCTTAAGTGCTTAGTAAAGAGGTAATGGAGGTTTGTAATCGTCTTTTGAAGACAGCGAGAGACTCAGATGTTCAGACAGGCAAGGGGAATTTGTTCCACCACTTGGGTGCCAGTACAGAGAAGAGCCTTGATGTTTGTCTTCCTCGAGTCCTGAATGGTCCTGAAGTCGAGCGAGACTAGTAGCTCAGTGGTTGCGTGATACAGAGCGGGGTTTGATTAGACCTCAGAGGTAACTTGGGGCTGGTTCATTTTTGGCTTCGTAGGCGAGCATCAGTGTTTTAAACTGAATGCGTGCAGCTACAGGAAGCCAGTGAAGAAAACGCAGCAGTGGGGTGATGTGGCAGTGTTTAGGTTGGTTAAAAACCAACTCCCTGACAGGAGGGAGTTGCAGTAGTCCGACCGTGAGATTACAAGTGACTGCACAAGGATCTGAGTGGCTTCCAGAGAGAGAAATGGCCGAATTTTCCTGATGTTTTAGAGGAGGAACCAGCATGATTTTGTCATGTTGGCTACATGAAAGGAGAAGGTCAGCTGGTTATCCAGGACAACACCAAGGCTCCTTACATTATCAGATGGTCTGATCTGGGAGTCATCAAGAGAGATGACTAGGTCCTGGGTTGGAGATTGATCTCCAGGAATAAGTAACAGCTCGGTCTTGCTAGGATTAGATTTTAGATGATGAGCTGACATCCATTGTGAGATATCTCACAGACATGCTGAGATGCGAGCTGAGACTTGTTTGTCTGAAGGAGGAAATGACAGAACGAGTTGAGTATTATCTGCATAGGAGTGGTAGGAGAAGCCATGGGAGGCTATGACCTTATCCAGAGAGCGGGTATAGATAGAGAATAGAAGTGGTCCAAGTACAGAGTCCTGAGGAACACTGGTTGAGAAAGTGCATGGAGGGGATATAGATCCCCCAGTGTGCCACAACATGATTGCAGACCAATGATTCTTATTTAACTTTTTAGAGATAGCTCTTTGTAAACGGAGGAACACTTGGCATCGGGCATCTACCTTACTGGCTGGGTCTGGAACCCATTTCAATATGCCACACCCTTAAGTACAGATCCTGCTGTTTCCATATCTGCTACTCAGTTGCAGCAAGACTCTTGGATACGGCTGATACACAAAATGTAGGCTTAATCTTTATCAAAGAAGTTCCAGCCTGTAGTTGATGGGATTAATTCACCTTAAGATCCTGAATATGACGATGTATTTAGGACCCTAAATGCAGTGGTCACCCTGAGAGTGGCACCGGCCCTCTTCTAGGATCTCTTGCAGCACTGGACTAGCTGCTGGACTGAAGGAACACCGACATCAGCCTTCTGTTCTAGAAACATGGGCAGAGGGTACCCAAGCTGCCAATCAGATGGTGACATGCCAAGAGATGAACTTATCTTTGAGTTTTTTAGCACCTCTGAGTACAACCTACTTTCAAACACCAAGGTACAAGAGGCACAATTCACTTCTTTTCCCCTATATGGATAATCAAGGGTCTGCTGCAGCTCTCCTTTGTCTGACTAGTTCTCCAAAGTAATAGTAGTGAAGGATTATTAAGTAGGATTGTTAATTATCTATCTACAAATTAATCTAAAATAATTTACTACTACACACTGAAGCAGCAGGTAGTGTGAATGCCTCAGGGTTCCAGCCTGCTGGGGACCAGGTATTTAAATCCTGACTCTGATCACAGACTGTAAAGGATTTGTTGTATTTTTCCAGCATCAACAGAGGTATTTCTAACCTCCCACATCCTAAATAACACATGAAATAACTACACTAAATTGCCCACAGATCTCAATAAGTGGGTGAATTGGCATGTTATGCACTGCAACTATTGTGTTTTTTATCCAACCTTATACACCGATCAGCCATAACATTAACACCACCTCCTTGTTTCTACACTCACTGTCCATTTTATTAGCTCCACTTTGTAGTTCTACAATTACTGACTGTAGTCCATCTGTTTCTCTGCATGCTTCGTTAGCCCCTTTCATGCTGTTCTTCACTGGTCAGGACCACTACAGAGTAGTTATTATTTGGGTGGTGGATCATTCTCAGCACTGCAGTGACACTGACATGGTGGTGGTGTGTTAGTGTGTGTTGTGCTGGTATGAGCGGATAAGACCACCAACCAACCAAAAATATCCAGCCAACAGCACCCCATGGGCAGCGTCCTGTGACCACTGATAATGATCTCAAAGATGACCAACTCAAACAGCAGCAATAGATGAGTGATCGTCTCTGACTTTAGATCTACAAGGTGGACCAACTAGGTAGGAGTGTCTAATAGAGAGGACAGTGAGTGGACACGGTATTCAAAAACTCCAGCAGCAAATAATACCTGCTCTGTGGTGGTCCTGTGGTGGTCCTGGCCATTGAAGAACAGGGTGAAAGCAGGCTAAAAAAGTATGTAGAGAAATAGATGCACTAAAGTCAGTAATTGTAGAACTACAAAGTGCTTCTATATGGTAAGTGGAGCTGATAAAATGGACAGTGAGTGTAGAAACAAGGAGGTGGTTTTAATGTTACGGCTGATCAGTATTACTTTTTTTAATCTTTTATCACCAAAAACAAATACCAACAACCACAGGTGGATAATAATAATAATATAATAATAATGATATGGTTTATATTTTAAAAAGACAAAAAAAAATTTCATCTCTAACTCCTGAAAATGTGTTGTTGTCCTGATGTCAGATTTGGAAAGCGCTAAATGTTATCCCTAAAAAGTGGCTACTCAAGTTAAGGGGAAGATTAGACAAGTCAAGTGAAGAAGCTCACTCTTGCCATCGTGTGTAAGTAGAAACGTATGGATGAATATGGTAAAGCCACTGCGGAGACTCTGAAGACCAAACAAAGCAAAGAGCCACTCTTGTTAATGTGCCTCTCGAACCAGAGAGCACCAGCATGGGGGTCCATCGAGGCACATCGACCACCATACTCGCCACTCTCCACCATCACCCAGCTCTAAGAACACCAGCCTCTCACACTCCACAAGGCCCCTATTGTTACTTTGGCAGTGGAAGAGCAAGAAAAGACGGTCTGAATCGGTCCCAGACAGCCTCCATTAGAACGCCAAGTAAAGGAAGAGAACCTCCACTATGAGGCTCTTGTTAAGCAGTTTGGATGGTAGATAGACCAGATGTGGTGATGACTAAGATAGAGAATACTGGAGGAAAGAAAAAGAAAAGGGGAAGAGTAGGGTGGGCTACTTTAGTGTTCTGGAGGGGCATCCTTTTTCATTCCGCACCACTTCCTATTGAGAGGGTTTTCCGAAAGCTGTCTTCCCATAGCAACTTCTGTGGTGGCCTGGCAGTTTCATGTTTTTTTCTCTTTAGCCTCCCTGGTAGGCCAACCTCCCTGTTCTGGCTAGCTAAAGTTTCTGCTCCAGTGGCCATGGACAAGGCTACCATTAACTGCAACCCTGTGTGAGGAGCACGTGGGACAAAAGGCGCAACACGGCATCCCAGCCCTCAGACAAGGCTGGAAACAAATGTTACAGGGCCGCGGCAGAATAGAATCATCCGGCCGGTGTCACTGAATACATTTACCTACCTCAGAGTGCTTTCAGGCGCTCGTCTTTGTTTTATACGGAGAAGAAGGGGAGACGTGAATGGAGGGTGGGAAGGGGCTGCAAACAAGGCATGTGATGAGAAATAGCACACATCTCCACAGACACCATCTGAAATGTTTAAGACTAAAAAAAAAAACAATTTGCTCTCAGGACATAAAAGGTAGGATTTGGACAAAACAAAGCATTTCTGTTTACACACTCACTATTTTTGGCATTGTTTTGTCTGGTTTTATTCCCTCCCTTTTGTTTTGTTTGTTTTGTTGTTTGATTTGTCTTCATGTAAGCTTTACACTAATTAGATGATTTAAGAGGAAGGGCAAACTTACAGATTGCGACTCTAAGATTGTTTGAAAAGTTTGTACAAATCATTAAGACGTGCAAAACCCATTTTGTCAACAAACTGCTCTGAACTTTTAATCCGATGCAAAGTAACCTGGTGTTGTTCTATAAACACACAGCATAAGCTTTCTGTCAATGAAACATGTTACATCTTGTGCAGGTCCAGTCTAAATACAGCCAGGTGGTAATATGAACAGTTAGATAATTTGAACAGTTTTGGGCCACTACAAGCTGACAGAACAGCCAAACTATACAAATCTCAGAAATTCTATTGAATCTGAATATTGGTGTAATAAAATGGACAGTGAGTGTAGAAACAAGGAGGTGGTTTTAATGTTATGGCTGATCAGTATATATATATACAGGGGTTGGACAAAATAACTGAAACACCTGGTTTTAGACCACAATAATTTATTAGTATGGTGTAGGGCCTCCTTTTGCGGCCAATACAGTGTCAATTCGTCTTGGAAATGACATATACAAGTCCTGCACAGTGGTCAGAGGGATTTTAAGCCATTCTTCTTGCAGGATAGTGGCCAGGTCACTACGTGATGCTGGTGGAGGAAAACGTTTCCTGACTCGCTTCTCCAAAACACCCCAAAGTGGCTCAATAATATTTAGATCTGGTGACTGTGCAGGCCATGGGAGATGTTCAACTTCACTTTCATGTTCATCAAACCAATCTTTCACCAGTCTTGCTGTGTGTATTGGTGCATTGTCATCCTGATACACGGCACCGCCATTGGATGCACATGGTCCTCCAGAATGGTTCGGTAGTCCTTGGCAGTGACGCGCCCATCTAGCACAAGTATTGGGCCAAGGGAATGCCATGATATGGCAGCCCAAACCATCACTGATCCACCCCCATGCTTCACTCTGGGCATGCAACAGTCTGGGTGGTACGCTTCTTTGGGGCTTCTCCACACCGTAACTCTCCCGGATGTGGGGAAAACAGTAAAGGTGGACTCATCAGAGAACAATACATGTTTCACATTGTCCACAGCCCAAGATTTGCGCTCCTTGCACCATTGAAACCGACGTTTGGCATTGGCACGAGTGACCAAAGGTTTGGCTATAGCAGCCCGGCCGTGTATATCGACCCTGTGGAGCTCCCGACGGACAGTTCTGGTGGAAACAGGAGAGTTGAGGTGCACATTTAATTCTGCCGTGATTTGGGCAGCCGTGGTTTTATGTTTTTTGGATACAATCCGGGTTAGCACCCGAACATCCCTTTCAGACAGCTTCCTCTTGCGTCCACAGTTAATCCTGTTGGATGTGGTTTGTCCTTCTTGGTGGTATGCTGACATTACCCTGGACACCGTGGCTCTTGATACATCACAAAGACTTGCTGTCTTGGTCACAGATGCGCCAGCAAGACGTGCACCAACAATTTGTCCTCTTTTGAACTCTGGTATGTCACCCATAATGTTGTGTGCATTGCAATATTTTGAGCAAAACTGTGCTCTTACCCTGCTAATTGAACCTTCACACTCTGCTCTTACTGGTGCAATGTGCAATTAATGAAGATTGGCCACCAGACTGGTCCAATTTAGCCATGAAACCTCCCACACTAAAATGACAGGTGTTTCAGTTATTTTGTCCAACCCCTGTATATATACAGTATATATACAATATTGCCCAGCTTTGCTCCTCAAAGACTCAGCCTGTCATTCTGCTTTTGTATCAGATCATGTTTATATCACTTGTTTAAAATCACATAATTATTTTTTACCTGATTAATTGCCCTGAATTGCCCCGTCCCGTATTTTTTGTATATTTTGAATGTTTTGCAGGTCTGAAATTCAGGAATGAATGAATATTAACAAATAAACTGAAGTTGACCAGACAAAACCTGAAATATCTTTCATACTGGTTCATACAGTTTACAAAAAAGAGTCAAAGTAACAGTTTTACACTGCTAAGAACGCTTTATGATTACTTATTCAATGGCTTATAATGGCTTAAAATTTTCTACCTTTCTGTCGATAGATGTGTAGACTGAAACTTGGTGGACCACAATAAAAAGGATTTGCTGCTGCTACTTGATTTAAGCAACAAAACATAATTTATTAATTATCATATCAAAGCATACATTATTGCTACCCAGGACATGTTTAATTTTGAAATACGGCCATTATTTTTGTATAAAACTGTCATATTGAACAAATATTGATCAAATATGTTTCATGTCTTTCTATCTATAAAAAGTTGTAATGAAAACATCATTTAGTAGTAAGTAGTATTAATATGTCTTTAAACAGAAAATTCACAATCTGCCCATTAGAAAGTGTTTCTACCTTTTAAACCTTTTGGTCTGGTGATTCAGTCATTTTTGCAGTGATGTTCTAGCCATTTACTCTTTGAGGTTTTTAGAAGTCGCAGACTGCAATCACTAACACAATGAAGACTTGCTGATGTATGACCTTAAAGGTTTTGTTAGCTGCTGTATACTTGAATAGGTTTCTATTCTGCACTGTGGATGTGTGTGTGTGTTGTTTTGTCCAAGGATTTGGTCTACATAAATTCTACATAGAACTTTGGTCTACATAAATTCCTCAAAAATTTTCTTTAATGCTTAATTTAATGTTTAACACAAAACAGCTTCTGTCAGCACCTGTGCTTTAAAATTGAAGCTCAGAACTATTTTATTATTATTTTAATAGTGGACATTTGGTATTATAAATGCTTTCATAGGAGAAGGTTTAAAATCTATCTCAGCGACCACATAGTAAAGGGCTGTCCTTCACTGAGTTTAACAAGGGATTTAAAAGCAGCAGGTCACCTTAATATTCAAAAAAATTGTATATCTGGGTTACATCCAAAAAGCATCCAAAGCCAGATGACAGACAGGAACCCTGTTTAGGTATTCCTGCATTGCGTCCATTGTTTCCCGGGTGAAACCAGACCAGCTGTGACCCTAACCAGGATAGAGCGGTTAAGGAAACAAAAACTTCATATACATATAAATTAGGCGTGTCACACGATTAAAAATTTTAATAGAGATTAATCGCGATTAAAGAACCAAATTAATCATGATTAATCGACTGCAAAAATAACTAAGCAAAATTTGAACAGTTATGCACATTTTTATTGCAAGAAAATGTTTACCAATAAAACAAATTTAATAAAATGATAAAATTATTCGTTCTAAATTATCTTTAGAAAGCCAGCCAATGTCTATATAGAGTTGTTAACAGCTGCCCATCCTTCAGCCAGTTATTTAAAATGACAAGTCTGTTCACATTATCTGGCATAAATGAGGATCTTTTCCTGTTCATAACCCTGCCACTGAAAACAGGCGCTCAGGTACTAATATGAACCATTTCTAGATACAACACATATAACGTCATGTCGACCCACATCGTTAACTATGTTAAAGCATCTACAGTCTATTGCGATCCATTTAACACCAGTGTTTGTAATGTTCCCACGACATGTACAGTTCATGAGCTTTCCATCCAAATTCCTCTAAAATAAAGTTAATATATATATAATATATATTAGCTAAATAAAGCTAATTTAGCCTGTAACGCGGATCCGTGTGCGCAGATGCCTGACGAGACAAATGCGTGCTTCGACCAAATATGATATTGAAGCATCAATTAATAACTGTTATTTTGTCTACAACGTTAAATCGTGTTAATTAACGCAATTAACAACAGCCCTAATATAAATTAATAAGTAAAGTGATATAACACAGTGGTAAACATACCTTTGTACCAATTTTATTTCACTGTGTTGCAAGAATCAGATTTTAAATGAGTTTATATTTACAAAGTACATTTAAGTTGGTCATTGGAAATCATTTCTTTATACTTTTTTGTCTTTTTTTGTAGTAGGGTTTCCTTCTATGTTTACAAATTTAGGCACCTTAATGTTGGATGAAAATGCCTAACGTACAATCAACTTACAAGCATTTTAATTGGGGTATAGGTGAGGGCTACTTTGTAGCCACTGGTGTTCCTACACACCAAACTAGATAATGTGGCAGGTGTGGCTGAAAGATCTGAAATCAAAATTTAGAGGCGGTGTTTACATACCATATAGTGTACTGTTTAAAAATGATGTTCTGTATTTTAATTCTGTAAAAAATGCTGTTCTCCTTTGCCAATGTGAAGGGGAAAATTGAGAAAGTTCAGCTAGCTAATAAATCTAAATAGTGTGGCTGTATGAATAGCTTTGGAATTTGTAAATGTAACACTACAAAAATCTAATTTTTATTTTTTTAATTTCATTTTTAAATTAAATAAAAATTAAATAAATACATTTTCTTAACCTTTGACAAAGCTTTGTTTTTCTTGATGAGGGATACACATGTCTTGACTGTAGCTAGCAGTGGATATGAGACCACAGTGGCTTTACACACCAGTTAAAGGATTAGCTAATCACTAGATTTACTACAATGGTTATCACTGAACATTTCATTTAATTACAATATATTATTTAATTTCTGTCCAGCTTTTTCTGATGTTCTCTTGTTTTTGTTCACTCATGATGACGGCACTACAGTTCATGTACAGTAAAATAAAAGAGAGTTTTTTACATTTACTTTTATTTGATTGCAGACAGGATGAACCTGAGATATTTCATGTTTTATCTGCTCAACTTTATTTCATTTATTAATAAACATCCATTCCTGCATTTCAGGCCTGCAACACATTCCAAAAAAAGTTGGGACAGTAAAGCATTTACCACTTTGTAATGTTGCTATTCCTTTTCACCACACTTAAAAGATGTTTTGGCACCGAGGAGACCAAGTGATTTAGTGTTTTAGCTTTTATTTTGTCTCATTCAGTTTCAGTTTGCGCCTTTGGCCTTTACACACTGAAATTCCTCCTGATTCCTTGAACGGTTTAGTGATATTATGCACTGTAGAGGGGGAAATATGCAAGTCCTTTCCAATCTTTCTTTACGGTTTTATTGTTTGTAAACATTTCAATCATTTTCTCACACATTTGTGGACAAACTGGAAATCCTCTCATCATCTTTACTAATCAGAGACTCAGCCTTTCCTGGATGCTGCTTTTGTACCAAACCATGATTACAATCACCTGTTTAAAATCGCATCATTATTTAGTTTTTTCACCTCGTTACTAGCCCTAAATTGCCCCACATCCCAGCTTTTTTGGAATGTGTTGCAGGCCTGAAATGCAGGAATGAAGGTTTATTAATAAATGAAATGAAATTAAGGAGATAAAACATGAAATATCTCAGGTTCATCCTGTCTGCAATCAAATAAAAGTCAAAGTAAATGTAAGAAACTCTGTGTTTTTATTTTATTTGCATTTTCCATGCTGTCCCAACTTTTTCTGATATGGGGTTGTATAAGAAATACTCATTTATTCTCAAACTGACACACTGCAAAAATGGCGGAAAATACATAAAAAAATTCCATTTGTTAAAATGCAAATGTAGAAACGACATTGTACATTGTAATTGTGGTCAGTTAACACAGCTGCAAGAGCATCCTTGAAGTAAGGTACAGGTATTTAGTCAAAAAGATCTTTCAGACTCTTAACAAACAACAAACATATTATCAGAACCATAACTCTTGAAAACTGAGACACTATTTATCTAGAATAAGGAATAAATCAAAGATAATTAACGTGTTAAACTCTCGATCTTTTGTTGCTTTGACACTTGCATTCTAGCTTCACATCACCTAACTAGATTTGATTGCAAATTTCCCCACTTTTCCCAACACACATAAAGTCCTGTGTTTGACGTATCTGAAAAGCACCAACTTGTCAATTTGTCAACAAAAGGCAGACAGAGTCAGGCCCCTTGTGACAGTGCCAAGAAAAATGGACGAAGCCTCGAGCAGACGCTATCCTGTCCTCCCTCAATGGGCCCTTGTCACTCCTGACAAATTAGGCCCTTTAGCATGACTACCTGCGTGGGTTCTGAATCTCCCAGTGCATGGCCTTACCCCCTCCCCACGAGTTGTCTTATTCCTTTCTTCTGTGTTTTTCTGACTTCTCCCTGTCTCAAGTGGGCTGAAGGCATCCTGGGAACCTGGCAAGCAGCCCTGCAGAGCTCTGAAGACAGCTTGTGAATTAGCCCTTATTAGTCTACTGAGTGACATCCAGGCCAGCAGTGACTTGTCAGAGGAATTGCTGCCGTCAATGAGAACCTCCTTAACAAGCTAAAGAAAATCAAGCAGAGTGCTCTGCCAAGGCAAGTGAACTTAACACTTAAGTGAGGCTTCACACACACACACACACACACACACACACACACACACACACACACACACACACACACACACCAAGCCTCTGGTCTAAATTAAACAATCATATAGCTAATTATGCAAAAAAATATGCAACTAGCTAATAAGTGTCCTCTGTTTGGGGTAATAAATTCACAATCAATTATTAAGCTGATATTCAAAATATTTTAGACTTAAAAGACAATTAGTAATAAAGAGAGACACTGGGTCTGTCTAATAACCTAGTGAGCTGCCTACCTGCCCACTGCCTACCTGCCCAACCTGTGATATTATCTTATTACCCCCTTATTGCTCCTAACAGCTTCATTAGGGAGTCACACTACCTAAGAATCCAATTACTAAGCTACTAACCTGAAACTACTCAAGTAGTTTCAGAGGTTACAACTTACTGACATGGGTTTATACCTGGTAATCTTATTACGTTCTTGCAATTATCTAACTATTCTCTCGTAATGTGTTAAATACCTTTTTAAAAATATGTTAGGGGGTCCTGTGATAATTAGTTTTTATTAATGAATGATGAAGTGAGTGACAAATTGTGCAAACCTACAAAATCTTCTATATTAGAGAGATGAACGAGTTCACAGTTTACATGAGTTCACAGTTCACTTTATAACCCTTCCAGCTTTCTGTCCACCCTCCTGTTACAGGAAATACTGGCTGCTACTCAGGACAGAAATGATAGATAGATAGATAGATAGATAGATAGATAGATAGATAGATAGATAGATAGATAGATAGATAGATAGATAGATAGATAGATAGATAGATAGATAGATAGATAGATAGATAGATAGATAGATAGATAGATAGATAGATAGATAGATAGATAGATAGATAGATAGATAGATAGATAGATAGATAGATAGATAGATAGATAGATAGATAGATAGATAGATAGATAGATAGATAGATAGATAGATAGATAGATAGATAGATAGATAGATAGATAGATAGATAGATAGATAGATAGATAGATAGATAGATAGATAGATAGATAGATAGATACAGTGTATCACAAAAGTGAGTACACCCCTCACATTTCTGCAGATATTTAAGTATATCTTTTCATGGGACAACACTGACAAAATGACACTTTGACACAATGAAAAGTAGTCTGTGTGCAGCTTATATAACAGTGTAAATTTATTCTTCCCTCAAAATAACTCAATATACAGCCATTAATGTCTAAACCACCGGCAACAAAAGTGAGTACACCCCTAAGAGACTACACCCCTAAATGTCCAAATTGAGCACTGCTTGTCATTTTCCCTCCAAAATGTCATGTGATTTGTTAGTGTTACTAGGTCTCAGGTGTGCATAGGGAGCAGGTGTGTTCAATTTAGTAGTACAGCTCTCACACTCTCTCATACTGGTCACTGAAAGTTCCAACATGGCACCTCATGGCAAAGAACTCTCTGAGGATCTTAAAAGACGAATTGTTGCGCTACATGAAGATGGCCAAGGCTTCAAGAAGATTGCCAACACCCTGAAACTGAGCTGCAGCACAGTGGCCAAGATCATCCAGCGTTTTAAAAGAGCAGGGTCCACTCAGAAAAGACCTCGCGTTGGTCATCCAAAGAAGCTGAGTGCACGTGCTCAGCGTCACATCCAACTGCTGTCTTTGAAAGATAGGCGCAGGAGTGCTGTCAGCATTGCTGCAGAGATTGAAAAGGTGGGGGGTCAGCCTGTCAGTGCTCAGACCATACGCCGCACACTACATCAAATTAGTCTGCATGGCTGTCACCCCAGAAGGAAGCCTCTTCTGAAGTCTCTACACAAGAAAGCCCGCAAACAGTTTGCTGAAGACATGTCAACAAAGGACATGGACTACTGGAACCATGTCCTATGGTCTGATGAGACCAAGATTAATTTGTTTGGTTCAGATGGTCTCAAGCATGTGTGGCGGCAATCAGGTGAGGAGTACAAAGATAAGTGTGTCATGCCTACAGTCAAGCATGGTGGTGGGAATGCCATGGTCTGGGGCTGCATGAGTGCAGCAGGTGTTGGGGAGTTACATTTCATTGAGGGACACATGAACTCCAATATGTACTGTGAAATACTGAAGCAGAGCATGATCCCCTCCCTCCGGAAACTGGGTCGCAGGGCAGTGTTCCAGCATGATAATGACCCCAAACACACCTCTAAGACGACCACTGCTTTATTGAAGAGGCTGAGGGTAAAGGTGATGGACTGGCCAAGCATGTCTCCAGACCTAAACCCAATAGAACATCTTTGGGGCATCCTCAAGCGGAAGGTGGAGGAGCGCAAAGTCTCGAATATCCGCCAGCTCCGTGATGTCGTCATGGAGGAGTGGAAAAGCATTCCAGTGGCAACCTGTGAAGCTCTGGTAAACTCCATGCCCAGGAGAGTTAAGGCAGTTCTGGGAAATAATGGTGGCCACACAAAATATTGACACTTCAGGAACTTTCACTAAGGGGTGTACTCACTTTTGTTGCCGGTGGTTTAGACATTAATGGCTGTATATTGAGTTATTTTGAGGGAAGAATACATTTACATTGTTATATAAGCTGCACACAGACTACTTTTCATTGTGTCAAAGTGTCATTTTGTCAGTGTTGTCCCATGAAAAGATATACTTAAATATCTGCAGAAATGTGAGGGGTGTACTCACTTTTGTGATACACTGTAGATGGATAGATGGATGGATGGATGGATGGATGGATGGATGGATGGATGGATGGATGGTGGATGGAGGGAGGGAGGGAGGGAGGGAGGGACGGACGGATAGAAGGTAGGTAGGTAAGTAGATATGCCTCTATATGTTGCAACTTCTATAATTTTGTTATAGCGATAATGAGATCTTTATCCATTGAATTTATTAACAATAATACATCCTCATAATGAGGCCACTTTTACAAATCTTAATACAGTTAAACAGATCACAAATTTAGGCCATATGGCAGGCTTATGAAAGAAGACGGCTCTGTGAATGACAGATGGCATGGAATTCCAGCTCTCTTGGCTGCTCCCTTGACTCTTCCCACTGAGCCAACAGGTTGTACTGATCACGCTCTAAACCGAGATCCTTCACAGCTCTTGCCCTTCTTTTCCACCACCTGTATGATGTTATGGATTTCTGTCTTTCCTCTTTCACTCTGGCATGCTGAACGAAGATCTGGCTTATATCAGCAACGTATACGCTCACTCATTCCCATCTGGTCCATCCACTGGGGCATGAGGGAAAGCAAATCAGCAAGGAAAGGCATTGGTGAAAAGTATGCTTTGCATTGAAACATTTATAAACTACATACAGTTAATAGTTTGCCAACTGAGGTTTTTGCAATATTTGAATAGTGCCCAACAGTGACAACCTGGTAGCAACCTGGTGGGGTTTGAACCAGCAGCCTTCTGCTTACTAGTCAAGTACCATAACCACTAGGCTACAACTATCCCACGTTACCTAGTAACTTACTCACGTAAACCTGGGGGAAACTGAAAGATGCCGAACCACTGATTGGTGGCAAAAAATCAGAGTTTTTTTTTTTTTGAAGGAATCACAAAGGCACAGGATGAACTTTCAAAACTCTAAATTACTTCAGCTAAGTAAAACTCTCAGTGTTTATGACAGGTCATTAGAATGCAAGCATTTAGCCATTGAGGCTTCATAGAACAGGTTGTTCTAAAGGAAATCTCTTGTGCTTAAGCTGGCCCATCATCTGTAAATCCTGTTATTGTGGAAACATAAATGAAAACACCTAAGAGCAAGAACAGCTTATCTGTACAAGCTCTCAGTATAGGGCCATGTAGTCCTGAAGCATCTAGCATATAAAAATAACAGTGTTGTGAACCTAGTTTCAAGAGTAAAGTTTTAACCTGCCTTTAAAGGCAGCATCAGAACAAAAACTAATTGTTGGCGGGTAGTGGCTGTTTTTTTAAATAAATGTTGTGGAACCCCAATATGATACTTGTTTTACGTGTTTTGGTATATGGCATAAACAAGAAATCATTGATGCAACTGAAGAGCCATTAGATTAGAATCATGAATTTACTTCAACCACTGTATCAAAAACAGAGTCATGATGGGTCTAATTCCACCAGGAAACACTGGGAGCAGGGCAGGAATACCCTGGAAAGGGTGCCAATTCCATGCAGGGCTTCGGCCATATACATTACAAACATTATATTAAATACATATGAATGTATTAATATATTATACATTAAAGAAGAATGAAAGAAGGATGTTTAATAGGCTTTACTTACCCCAATGTCACTTTACAGGCACTTTTTTTATCTGACAGAGATAAATGGAGGTCAACAAAAACCTTAAAACAAGACATAATTTTAGTGAACAGACTAACAGGAGATGTAGTCGTGCTCAGCATTAAATTATTATGCTGTTCAAGCTTAATTATACAAAGAAAAGAGCATCGCTTTTCACTGGGAAGTCATTGATTCATCAATTTGATTCATCAACTGAGTCATCAGTTTAGTTTTGCTAATCCCTGCAACTACATCAGTGCTATAAAGTATATGCCATCCATTAATCTATATTTGTTATCTGGCATGTAGTCGGCATCACTTCATCAGTCAAGAAATTATTCAACACATTCTGACAGTCAGTAACACCTCGCTATAATTAAGCAATATCACACGAGAGGAAGTGTTGTTATAATGAATATCAGCATGCTGTGATTAGGTCCTAAACACCACGATTTAGGTAACAGTTTTACAGTAATAAGCAACAGTAGATTATGATTTCATATTTTTAATCATTTTTTTACTACATGAACTTACATGATTTTATTTGTATGTTTCCATATACAGTGGACTTACGAATGTAATTGGTTCTGAAGGGCTGTTCTTAAGTCAAAATGTTCGTTAGTTAAACCTATTTTTCCCATAAGAAATAATGTAAATAGAATTAATCCGTGCCAGACCCCCCAAACCACCCCTTACCTAACCTTTCTAATGTCTTAAAAGATCTTTTTTGTTATAAATACAAGTATATTTTCCCTTAAATTCTTAAATTATAGACTAGACATTACTGTAATAAACAATAATAAACAACAATACACAGTAGTACTGTACATAGAAACACACATCACATTTCAGTACAGTATGTGTGCTGTACCATACACCATAATACATTTCCTTCTTTTTATATAAAATGTATCAACCAGAAACAACAATGACTCTCATATTTCTCTATTATTTCCTTCTTTATTTCAATAGTGTTGTATTTTGTCGGTGTTATTGCATGAAAGAAAGAATACTTTACTCAGCTGACTTCCTTCTTCTCTCTCACTCACTGTCCCCTCTGTGTGATATACACAGTGACAGCTACTGGCAGGAGTAATTATACAACACAACAAATAGTGATTTTCTCACCACTACGCTTCCTCTGCACCTTTTTGGAGGACATTTTAATTTTGAATTTTACAAAATATAAAGAAAACACCGGAAAAACACTGTCCGCTGTCCGAATGTTTGCTCACTGTATATATATAGAGAGAGAGAGACTGTCGGAGTCAACTTGTTCGTGACGTCACGTGTTTCACGAATTTCTGTTCGTAATCCGAAATTTGTTCTTACGTTAAGTTGAAAAAGATCGTTCATAACCCAAGGGTCTACTGTATTGTGCAACAGGTAAAATAGTCAGACAGTACATTGCTCCATTATTTCCTTCTCTCCATGGATGGTCTCCAGTAACTTCTTTAGATTTTTATCCTTCCCTTCGTCATCTACTGTTTACCATCCAACTGTAGTCTAAATCAAAAGTTATTAATCTAACCCACACCTGGGCATTGTACGAGACCGGGCCACATTCGGCCCGTTGGGTGTTTCTGACCGGCCCGCATGAGGTCAGTTTTTAAGAAGATATTGATTTCTAAGTATTTATTTATTTAAGTCAGATGTATGCCTGTGTGTGTAGTTTGTGGCGAACAGACTGCTGGGCTGGAAGCCTATCGAATTCATATTCTCTTTCATGCTATGGGGATTAGAAAGGGTGTATGCTATATAATAATCCACATAAAATATATAATCTGCAGCAAATTAAAAGGTCTAGTTTATGTTTAAATGTAGAACTACAAAGTGCTTCTATATGGTAAGTGGAGCTGATAAAATGGCCAGTGAGTGTAGAAACAAGGAGGTGGTTTTAATGTTATGGCTGATCGGTGTATACACAAATTTAAGTCAGAAGAAATACCTGTAACCCGTCGCTTCAATCCATGACCTATTATCAATCAAACCCGTGACAATCTGAGATGAATGACATCCTTCCTGTTTATCTGAGCAGGGAGCTCTCATCTTCTCAGCACGGGGCTGATAACGTGCAGGACATGAGAAACCTGCCCTTCTACTTAATCATGCCTTGTGTCCTGGTCCGAATGACCGTCTGATAAGGGTATGGAGGGCAGCTGATTGCCTTTAGCCCTCCATCAATCCTTCTCACATCCATTCTAGCTGACAGTGTTTGACTGCACTCAAACGTTCGAGGAAACTCGTCTGGAGATAGGCCTTATCAAGACTGAGCCAAACTGCCATCTTGTAGTTATCCATCCATCAGCTGCTCAGCAGCCTGAAAGAATGGCTCCTGAACTCTCTCATTTCTCTTATTGTTCATCTTGTTTTATCTATTCAGAACACACACCTTGTACCATTTATCCTTGATGTTTATTGAAAATGTAGGTCTAAGTAGCTAAAAATAGCTAAGGTGGTTTGTGCAGCAACAGTTATGTAACAGTTTAGAATATAAGCCACATACAGAAGCTATTTGCAACATTAGCATCTACCAAGATTCATATTAGTGCCCTTATTAGTCTGATCTCACAGAGTGGGTTACTTGCACATCTGTAAGGGCATCATTAGTACTGAAAGACATTTGAAATTCAGAAGCCTGCATTATTTAAACCTCATTATGTACAGTAGGTTCTTTCTTTTTCTGATTAATAAAGTATCTGATAATTAAACAAAACTGCTTTTATATGAACATACACTGATCAGCCATAACATTAAAACCACCTCCTTATTTCTACACTCACTGTCCATTTTATCAGCTCCACTTACCATATAGAAGCACTTTGTAGTTCTACAATTACTGACTGTAGTCCATCTGTTTCTCTGCATGCTTTGTTAGCCCCCTTTCATGCTGTTCTTCAATGGTCAGGACTCTCCCAGGACCACTACAGAGCAGGTATTATTTGGGTGGTGGATCATTCTCAGCACTGCAGTGACACTGACATGGTGGTGGTGTGTTAGTGTGTGTTGTGCTGGTATGACTGGATCAGACACAGCAATGCTGATGTAGTTTTTAAACACCTCACTGTCAGTGCTGGACTGAGAATAGTCCACCAACCAAAAAAATCCAACCAACAGTGCCCCGTGGGCAGCGTCCAGTGACCACTGATGAAGGTCTAGATCTAAGATGACCAACTCATCAGCAGCAATAGATGAGCGATTGTCTTTGACTTTACATCTACAAGGTGGACCAACTAGGTAGGAGTGTCTAATAGAGTGAACAGTGAGTGGACACGGTATTTAAAAACTCATACCAGCACAACACACTAACACACCACCACCATGTCATTGTCACTGCAGTGGTGAGAATGATCCACCACCTAAATAATACGTGCTCTGTGGTGGTCCCGACCATTGAAGAACAGGGTAAAAGCAGGCTAAAAAAATATGTAGATAAACAAATGGACTACAGTCAGTAATTGTAGAACTACAAAGTGCTTCTATATGGAAAGTGGAGCTGATAAAATGGACAGTGAGTGTAGAAACAAGGAGGTGGTTTTAATGTTATGGCTGATGAGTGTATGTGATTAGTTAATTAACTAATATACCATTATAGAAAAGATGCATTAAACACTTTTAGGTGGTTTTAATGGCACCATATAATTTGCTTTACTGATTCTATTAAATTAAAATAATGACACTGTAATTACGTTTATAAAACATTACAGCAGGTAAAAGTATAAGTTAGAGAAGGACAGAGACATTGTTAAATGAGAACCCAACATCATTTACTTCTGCAGGCCTGATTCACTTGTGTTTGGAGGTAATTTAATGTTTTATGTTCAAATGTCTCATCTTAAATTCTTAAGCGGTTGGAAGTTTGTGTGCCACTTAGTACCCCAAACAAAGCACTGATCTGCTATATAGTTCTCCTAAAAACAAAGTTTTAGTCTCTGTTCTAGACAAATAGTCCACTGGAAATCATAGTGTCTCCAGAGTAAAACCACGCCTTTCCACATTATTTACGGCTTGTTTATTTTTTCCAGAAGTATGAAGTCATACATCATGTGACTTTCATTCATTTTCCCTCTGTTCCTTAGAGTCTTTGCTAAAACAACTGGCCAATTAGCAAAGAATAGCACCAGTTGGCGCTGATCTGCCTGAGATTAATGGCCGGCCACTAGTTTCACTTCTTAAAGCCATTCATCAGACTACAGAAATAGGTCACTTTACCAGCATGCAGCCAGCCATGTCCACAAAGGCTCTATCCTTACCACGGGTTTCAACTAGATTTAATCGCTGCTTCTGGTTTCTGACCTAAAGAGGGTTTATTATTTATATACATCTTTACTTACCACTGATAGAAGCTGGAAGTGCCTGAAATTAAGCCATCCCTTGTTAAAAAATATTTAGTAAACACAAAGAAAGGTGGCAGAAATCATTGAAATCATTTCTTGACCATCTTGACATACACTGATCAGCCATAACATTAAAACCACCTCCTTGTTTCTACACTCACTGTCCATTTTATTAGCTCCACTTACCATATAGAAGCACTTTGTAGTTCTACAATTACTGACTGTAGTCCATCTGTTTCTCTACATACTGTTTTAACCTGCTTTCACCCTGTTCCTTAATGGTCAGGACCCCCACAGGACCACCACAGAGCAGGTATTATTTAGGTGGTGGATCATTCTCAGTACTGCAGTGACACTGACATGGTGGTGTTGTGTTAGTGTGTGTTGTGCTGGTATGAGTGGATCAAACACAGCAGCGCTGCTGGAGTTTTTAAATAGTGTCCACTCACTGTCCACTCTATTAAACACGCCTACCTAGTTGGTCCACCTTGTATATGTAAAGTCAGAGACAACACTGCCCATGGGGCACTGTTGGCTGGATATATTTTTGGTTGGTGGACTATTCTCAGTCCAGCAGTGACAGTGAGGTGTTTAAAAACTCCATCAGCACTGCTGTGTCTTATCCACTCATACCAGCACAACACACACTAACACACCACCACCATGTCAGTCTCACTCCAGTGCTGGGAATGATCCACCACCTAAATAATACCTGCTGTAGTGGTCCTGGGAGAGTCCTGACCATTGAAGAACAGCATGAAAGGGGGCTAACGATGCATGCAGAGAAACAGATGGACTACAGTCAGTAATTGTAGAACTACAAAGTGCTGCTATATGGTAAGTGGAGCTGATAAAATGGACAGTGAGTGTAGAAACAAGGAGGTGGTTTTAATGTTATGGCTGATATACCACAGGGTCAGGAGCCCACTGAACTTGTAAAAAACAGATTTCTTTCCAATTATAGTAATTAACTTGAAGCCCTAAAGAATTATACTGCCCAAAAATCTTTTTGGTGACAGAAAAATACATATTCTAACCACACGTTCCAGCCTAAGTATGAACAAATACGTTTTGCCAAGACTGGCCCAGAGCAATCCTCCTTTTGAGCAAATTTGTTTATCAAATTGTGATTAGCGTGTGTATGTTGTGTATGGAGAGCATGTGATGAAATTATGAGCAGTTTGAGGCCAGCCGTTCAAATAGAATTACTGGCCTGCAAGTCCTCTGAGAGAGAGTCTAACAGCATTAGCAGCACTTGTTAACTCACTCTGTCCAGACATTTATTGGCCCTAATTAAATGCTGTGTCAACAACCTGAGACTCTCCAGTGAATACACTACTACTTTATCTGACTATTTAACAGCCAGCCGTTCTCATCTTAGTTATATTTGTGTGCCAGTAAAAAAAAGTATAATAATTTCAAAAGTATTAATGTAAAACACAATATGTATTAATTGTTTTATTTTATTTCAGCTGTTTTAAATTCCCTAAATAAAAAAAAACAAGAGTAGTGCTGTAAACTGGTCCAGATTTACCAACACTTAGATCAAACATACCATTAACAATCCCTCGTACACCCCAAGATCTAAACCCAGATAAAGCGTGTTATACGGATAACATTTCAAAGGTGTGGCCAGTCTGACCTTTGAGTTTCTCCGCCATTCAGCCGTCGCCTTTGTCGGACTTCTTGACAAAGCACAGGGAGCTCAGAGTAGCTGCTGAGCTGATTAGAGGAGTGGACCCCGTATTGTCCTGCTTCAATACCCCCTAGGGACCCCCAGAACTATCCATGCACTGGGGTTCTTTGGGGCCAAGGTCAGCGTCCAGCATGACCCCTGTGGACTCCAGCCATGTTTGGACACGTCCAAGAACAAAGCACAATCCTTCCTAATCCAGCAGATTAGCATACGGCCAGAACAGAAGAGGGCAAAGGTCTCCGGACCAGCGCGCCCACTGGGGCACCAAAGCAAGCCTTGGCATAGAAATGAAAATATTGTCTGAGTATAGACACTGTCTCTCTGTCACTCTTGTTAACAGGGCAGGGATGATCCGAAACCTGAATTCAGTCTAGTCTTCCTTTTATGTAGCAGGTTAAGCTGGATTTGCTGTTCATTTTGTGTCGAGCAGTCTTCGATTTTTAGATTTAGCTTTGAATGGATAGTCTTTAAAAGTATATGATTGTCTGCCACCCACACACAGCACCTCAGGTTTTTTGTTTAATACCCCTGAGTTAAAGTTGCCCCGATGGATGGATGGATGGTTGAATGGGTGGATGGATGGATTTATGGATGGATACATGGATGGATGGATGGTTGAATGGTTTGTGGAGGAATAGATGGGTGGATGGATGGATTTATGGATGGATACATGGATGGATGGATGGTTGAATGGTTTGTGGAGGAATAGATGAATGGATGGATACATGGATGGATGGATGGTTGAATGGGTGGATGGATGGATTTATGGATGGATACATGGATGGATGGATGGTTGAATGGTTTGTGGAGGAATAGATGGATGGATGGATACATGGATGGATGGATGGCTACATGGATAGATGGATGGTTGAATGGTTTGTGGAGGAATAGATGAATGGGTGGATGGATGGTTGGATACATGGATGGATACATGGATGGATACATGGATGGATGGATACATGGATGGATGGATGTACACTATATAGCCAAAAGTATGTGGACACCTAACAATAAGTTTGCCGGACATTATTTCAAAACCATGTGCACTATTATGAGAAGTATTGAACCCACACTTTATAGCTTTAAAAGCCTTTTTCTATAATTTTCTAGAAAATGCTTACTAGAGGATTTTGGAAGGTATCTGTAGGAATGTGTGACATTCAGGTTAAAGAGCTTTTCTAAGGTTAGGTGATGATGGATAAGAAAATCTGTCTTGCAATTGATAATGAATTCTTCCCAAGGTGTTCAGTGGGTTCTGTACAGTCCACTAGTGTTCATCCACACCAAAATGGTCAAACTGTGTTTTATGGACATACTACCTCAGTAGGTTGAAGAAGTGTCCACATCTTTCTGGCTATAAATTGTATGTATGTATGGATGAATGGATTGATGGGTGAATGGATGGATGGATGAATCATTTGATTGCTCAGTCGGTTGGCTGGATAGATGTTTGGTTGACTGACAAAATAAATAGATGGTCACTGATTTGTTGGATGGCTGGATGGACGAATGGATGGTAGGTGTGTGGATCACCTAATTAGTCAGTTGGCTGGCTGTATGGTTGGATAGTTGGCTGGCCGACTGGCTGATGATGGATGGCTGGTAATTGCTTGGTTGGTAGAATGGTTGAATGGTTCGTGGAGGAATAGATGGTTGGATGGATGGATGGATAGATGCATGGATAGATAAACTTTAGATGTTAAAGCATATAACATTAGTAAATGCAGCAGAACTCATCTATTTAAAAAAAAATGTTAGTTACCTAGTTACCAATGTGGTAACCCAGGACCATCAATCCCTTAATTCTCCCAGTTCAGTGAGTCACTGGTGCATGAACTCATTTCCCTCAGGCATGCAGGGTGAGGGGGAGTAACATGGCGTCTCGCTATGACGATCCTGTGTGTTCTCATTCAGCATGGAGGTCGTGTGTCAGGGGTGAGAGTTCACGCTTGAGGGTGTGGAGGGGTGAGGGTGGCCTCAGGCAGGTAGAATCTTAATTGGTCCATGGAGGTTTTTTTGTGCTTTTTGCAGGCTGGGTTAAAGCAGACATGGGGGAGGGGGAACGGAAAGTAAAGGGGTGAGAAATGTCATTGGGTTAAAAGTTAAGTCTGCACCCAGGTGGACCTGAGTCTGCATCGTAAAATAATTATTATAATTAAAAGGTGTTTAAAGGACAGTTGGTAACAGTAGAGTAAAATTCAGACAGTGTATTAACATTCTTTAAAATGGTTATCACAAAATAGTTTAGTTTTATTTGTTTGTTTGTTTTTTGGTTAAACATGGTTAAAAAATACAACAATTTGATTTAGCGGAACATTTACAAACCAGTAGTCAGGAGATGCTAGAATAAATAGAATAAAGCTTATTATACTGACAAAGCCATGTGCATTTACAACCTCAAACCCCAAAATCTAAAATCCATATCAGTATCAATATTTTTTTAGACAAATTGCTTGCTATCCACTTACCATATAGAAGCACTTTGTAGTTCTACAATTACTGACTGTAGTCCATCTGTTTCTCTGCATGCTTTGTTACCCCCCTTTCATGCTGTTCTTCAATGGTCAGGACCCCCACAGGACCACTACATGACATGGTGGTGGTGTGTTAGTGTGTGTTGTGCTGGTATGAGTGGATCAGACAGCAGCGCTGATGGAGTTTTTAAATACCTCACTGTCACTGCTGGACTGAGAATAGTCCACCAACCAAAAACAGCAGCAACAGACGAGCAATCGTCTCTGACTTTACATCTACAAGGTGGACCAACTAAGTAGGAGTGTCTAATAGAGTGGACAGTGAGTGGACACGGTATTTAAAAACTGATACATACAGTCAGTGCAAAAACGTAGGGTTACCCATGCCTTAAGCACAGTGGCATTTATCTTTCATTATTTATACATTACACACACTCTTAAATCTGTACACACTTACAGGAAGTATAGTTTTTTCAATGGAGCATAACAATGTTCAACACTTTCATTTTCCCATGAGCAATTTAAGAGGTCATGTGCAATTATTTGTAAATAATATTTTTCAGAATTTTTGACTTTTATTATTGATAATGTCTATATTGTTATACACTGGACTGTTTACTTGTCTATTTTTTATACTGAGTGCCTATCCCTTCACTGCTGTAACACTGAATTTCCCCACTGTGGGACTAATAAAGGATTATCTTATCTTATATTATTATCAAATATATCTGGTATTTGATGCCTGGCGCTGACTAAGGACTAATGACAGATATTGCAGTTCAGATATACAGTAAGTTCACTTAAAGTGAATTGCAGACCCCCATTTTAGCTGGAAAATACAGTCACAAAAAACCCTATATCAAATGACCAGGTGTATTAAACTATTGGCATACAAGTGCAATTGTAAAACACCCTTACACCAAGTATCCAGGGTGTATTTCTGCCATGCCCCAAATCCTCGTTGCAGCCTGTTTTTACTTAGTAGTGCTCCTTTCTGTTTGTGTCATTTTCCCAGAGAACTCTTCTCCCTTTTCTTCTCCCTGCTCATATGTCCACCAAGATAATAGTAAAATGTGCAATATCCTGTGATGGACTGGCACATTATTCACAATGTTTTTTTTATTCTACCCAGTGTTCCTGAAATAAGCCCAGACTCATCATGATCCTGATTAGAATAACGCATTAACAAAATTAAATGCATGAATTGATGAATAAATGAAAGAATGAATGACTTTTCCCAAAGTTTAAATACGGTAGTGTGACCCAACATTGTTCAGCTTAACAACAATAAGCCTTAACATGACCGCAACCCTTTCCATCCCCGCTCCACACATTCCCTCCCACAGCTCTCTCCCATGCATCCCTTTAAAGCCTCCTTATCCATCGCTGCCAATTTGTTGACATAACTCTGCCATTACCTCAGCGGAGAGCCATCACAGAGCGCAGGATAATTTCATTAACAAGAGAAGAGCTGCAGCTGCAGGAAAACCCAAGAAGAGAGTAAACAAGAGAAAGGGAGGGAGGACTCGCGTCTTTTTTCACAATGAATGAAAGGAATGTGTAGAGTAGAGAGTGTGTGAGAGGATGTGAAAGGCAGAATATGCAGCTGTGTGGAGTGGGAGAGTAATGAATACTGTCACATAGCTCCAGTGCTCCATGATGCACTCAGGGCTCAATAAGACGCTCAGGGATGAGCTACGTTCACTACTGAATTCCCAGCCCTAAAACATGGGAACAGAGCACGGATTTAGCATAAGCTAACTTGGAACTACACAAGTCGTATGCTGATTATGTACGGTCCCACCCAAAGATTTTAAATGCAAGTGGATATTTAATGTTTACATACATGCAAGGGAAAATTTACCACAAATAACATTAAAACCACCTCCTTGTTTCTACACTCACTGTCCATTTTATCAGCTCCACTTACCATATAGAAGCACTTTGTAGTTCTACAAATACTGACTGTAGTCCATCTGTTTCTCTACATACTTTTTTATCCTGCTTTCACCCTGTTCCTCAATGTTCAGCACCCCCACAGAGCAGGTATTATTTAGGTGGTGGATCATTCTCAGCACTGCAGTTACAATGACATGGTGGTGGTGTGTTAGTGTGTGTTGTGCTGGTATGTGTGGATCAAACACAGCAGCGCTGCTGGAGTTTTTAATTACCCTGTCCACTCACTGTCCACTCTATTAAACACTCCTACCTAGTTGGTCCACCTTGTAAATGTAAAGTCAGAGACGATCATTCATCTATTGCTGCTGTTTGAGTTGGTCATCTTCTAGACCTTCAGCAGTGGTCACAGGACGCTGCCCACGGGGCGCTGTTGTCTGGGTATTTTTGGTTGGTGGACTATTCTCAGTCCAGCAGTGACAGTGAGGTGTTTAAAAACTCATACCAGCACAGCACACACTAACACACCACCACCATGTCAGTGTCACTGCAGTGCTAAGAATGATCCACCACCTAAATAATACCTGCTCTGTAGTGGTCCTGTGGGGGTCCTGACCACTGAAGAACAGCATGAAAGGGGGCTAACAAAGCATGCAGAGAAACAGGTGGACTACAGTCAGTAATTGTAGAACTGCAAAGTGCTTCTATATGGTAAGTGGAGCTGATAAAATGGACAGTGAGTGTAGAAACAAGGAGGTGGTTTTAATTTTAAGGCTAATCGGTGGATATCAATACTTCATGAACTTATATTAAAAAATAGTCACATACAGCCTTAACCCAAGTTTAGGTGGTTAAAATCCAGCATAAGGTAAATAAACAAAGCATTTTAGATTATTTCTAGTTCATTCCTACCAGCTGAGGTCTTTCTATCACACAGCAGCTATCAAGAATAAAGGTGAGGGCTAGCATGTTCCTTCTTTGATACACATGAACCATTCATTCATTTATTTATTCATTTATCCAATTTACCTGACTGCATGTCTTTGGACCAGACCTCCCGGGGGAAACCCACACAGACACAGGGAGAACCTGCAAACTCCACACAGAAAGGTCCCAGGCTGATCCACCTGTGATTTAAACCCAGGACCTTCATGCTGTAAGTGATGGTGCTACCCACTGAGCCAACATACCACTCACATGAACCAGCCACACTGTTTTTAACTGCGGCTTTTTTAATGCTGTAGGGAGGTTGCAGTCAACACGGTCACAAATTCCCACACTTGACATGTCATTTTGTCTAAAAGAAATAGGGTTAAGCCTTCCCTTCTACCTAAAAAGCAATGTCAGTTATTGCCTTTTTGAGTCACAGTAATACATGGGCGGCACGGTGGCTAAGTGGGTAGCACTGTGGCCTCACAGCAAGAAGATCCCGGGTTCGATCCCCAGGTGGGGCGGTCCGGGTCCTTTCTGTGTGGAGTTTGCATGTTCTCCCCGTGTCTGCGTGGGTTTCTTCCAGGTGCTCCGGTTTCCACCCACAATTTAAGTGTCCAAGCTCTTCAGTTAAAATGTGTGTATGCCTCACAGGTGGGGCAGTGGTAAAAACATTCGCTGGAACCAGAGCTGGGATCTCAAATACATCGTATCGAATCTCAGCTCTGCCTGCCGGCTAAGGCTGAGCGGCCACATGAACAACGATTGGCCTGTTGTTCATATATGGGCGGGACTAATCCGGATCGAGTCTCTCCCCCATGACTGGTGCAATTACGACCCCTGCTGGCTGATTGATGAGGAAAGAGTGCTGTCAGGGTGTGTCTCTCCGTACACAACGCTGAGCTGCACTGCACTCGTCAAAGTGCAGGTGATAAGATGCATACGGCATGCTGCCCACGTGTCGGAGGGAGCGTGGGTTAGCTTCGTTCTCCTCAATCAGAGCAGGGATCGGCATTGGTGGAGAGGAAGCATGACGCAATCGGGCAATTGGACGTGCTAAAAGGGAGATAAAGGGGGAAAAAATGCATTAAAAAATGTGTGTATAATTCTTGGAAAAATCCTTTTGAAACATGTTATCAAGCCAAATTTATTTATTGTATTTTTCAGTAAGTGTTAATTGTTTGTTGCACAAGTCACTGAGTATGAGGCTTATTAGTATGTTTTAGACTGTTAGCAATGGTCTGAGGTCCATAATGTAAAGGTTAATAAGGGATCATGAGGGTTAAAAGCTGATGTTACAGGCCACTTAAGACAAAAAAATACAACACTCTGGCTTTCAGCCATTGATATAAGGTTAAATTATGTTAGTGAATTGAACCTTTTGACCACACTAGTTTACATGGCAATGTTTTGTGGCTGTGGATTGGCCTGTTTACTCAGGGTGAGTCCCCGGCACCCAGGGAGCAAATGATCCATCTATTAAAGTCATGTAATTATTTACCTTCCTCCTTTTTGAAAAAAGGGCAACATCAGGCAGATAAAGAAGAGCCTCTTGCCTCACAAGTGCTGTTTAATTTAAGCCAGGAGAGGGCTCAGACCAGAGTGACTACAGTTGCTGTATATTGTCAGAGCAAACATTCCTGAGCGTAAGATCACGGCGATGTGTACACACGTCCCGACCTCCTCCCACACACGTTTCACACAGGCACATTCCCAATCCTTGGTTGCAGAGGGCAGGTCCTGGTCTGGCTAGGGCCAAAGAGTCATCGTGAACAATGAGCACAATGCACATCAAGCACAAATTGTCACAGGCTACAGGCTGTGTACCATCCAGCATCAAGGCCTTGAGCCAATATTTGAGCAGACTCAGGGTGTGCTGGTAACAAGAGGGGCAACTTAAGGGAGAAACGTGGCCTTTCCAGGCCAAACAAGTGGGCTGTTCTGTCTCTTTGACAAACAGGTAAGTAAACAGAGATCCACAGTTGATGTTTATCTAGTGCATACGTTGGATCTCAATGGGCAAAATGCTAACGAAGACATTTGCAGGCTAAAAGTAAGAATTTCACCCTCTCGTGAGTTCTTGGGGTAATCTCGTGTTGGCTCACTTGAATCAACCACATGCTGCATGTTGATTCAGAAAAGGCATTGTATGTAGAACGGCAACATTGTTATATTTTTTATTTACCCTTAATGCAGAAAGTTTTAGCTGAGACAAGGGTAATAATATCCAGACTAAATATACCGATCAGCCATAACATTAAAACCACCTCCTTGTTTCTACACTCACTGTCCATTTTATCAGCTCCACTTACCATATAGAAGCACTTTGTAGTTCTACAATTACTGACTGTAGTCCACCTGTTTCTCTGCATGCTTTGTTAGCCCCCTTTCATGCTGTTCTTCAATGGTCAGGACTCTCCCAGGACCACTACAGAGCAGGTATTACTTGGGTGGTGGGTCATTCTCAGCACTGCAGTGACACTGACATGGTGGTGGTGTGTTAGTGTGTGTTGTGCTGGTAGGAGTGGATAAGACACAGCAGCGCTGCTGGAGTTTTTAAACACCTCACTGTCACTGCTGGACTGAGAACAGTCCACCAACCAAAAACATCTGGCCAACAGCGGATGACCACTGATGAAGGTCTACATCTACAAGTTAGACCAACTAGGTAGGAGTGTCTAATAGAGTGGACGGTGAGTGGACACGGTATTTAAAAACTCCAGCAGTGCTGCTGTGTCTGATCCACTCATACCAGCACAACACACACTAACACACCACCACCATGTCAGTGTCACTGCAGTGCTGAGAAGGATCCACCACCTAAATAATACCTGCTCTGTGCTGGTCCTGACCATTATAGAAGAGGGTGAAAGCAGGCTAAAAAAGTATGCAGTGAAACAGATGGACTTCAGTCAGTAATTGTAGAACTACAAAGTGCTTCTATATGGTAAGTGGAGCTGATAACATGGACAGTGAGTGTAGAAACAAGGAGGTGGTTTTAATGTTATGGCTGATCAGTGTATGTGCTTGGGATCAAGACTGCTCAAAGTTTGCCATGCCACAGTCACACAGTCATTTATTATAAACCAACAGATGTGATCCTGGTTAAAATGTGTGTCAAATGATCCAGAATAAATTATTTATAAGCCATTTTTGATTTTATATTGTACTAATATGAGATATAACTTAAAGAAATAAATATTTTAAGGGCTTTAATGAAGTTTACTAATACAAAAAAGGGATTACAACCTACCAAATTTAGGGTACTGTGGTCCATGACGACAGCTACAATTGTGAAAAGGAACTGTATACCATTTCCCCTAAACTCTATACTGTACATTACATGGCCAACTAAGTTGCCAAACCATTACTGATTACTGCACAGAGAGATTAATCCTTCATTTCCTTGACAACATATTGTAAAGACTGCCATGTTACAGATGAGCAAGTCTAGCTAAAGCTCTGACATGAATGCAAAAGCTTTGCACTTGTTTGCGAAGGGTTTTAGCGTCTGCTAAGATACCATTCTTGCCAGTCAAGTAATGTCACCAGACTCCGTTTGGTGCAGCCACGCTATCCCACTTACAGAATGAATGCGGCCCTTGGAATTGCTCATGGCGGAACAAGTGGCAGGACCCTAGAGGAGCTACTCTACTGGGAGGGATCAGCAACCCCGTGGATACACTTTCATCCTGGCAACAGATTCCTCAGTTCTCGTTGCCCTGTCCCAAATGGCAGTGTTTACCTAAAGGATAAGGAGAGCTCTGGGGGACCTCACCTGCTGGCCCCGAATTTGCTATGAATACCCCAGTAATCCCTCTAAGTCTATGCAAACTCACTCAGCCTAGAGTTGCCAAGCCAAAAAAGAGGCGCTGTGTTGTGGATCTGTCTACCATGGCAACAATTCCTATCTGTAAAAGAAACTCAGTCTCAGTCATGAGACAAACCTTGTCGTCACTGTCTTGATTCCTGCTGTTTCAAAGCCTGCTGTGTTTACCTCCCCTACTAGACAACGGCTGGTACGTTAAATTAAAGTCCTAACAGTAAAGCATTAGTGCCCCTTTATAAACAACAAACATGTTTTGTCTTGTGCAAAAAAGCTACCTAGGGATTAGTGAAACGATATAAAAAAGAGGCTAATTTATGTTCCATTTCAGTCTGTAAGACAGTGATGTCACTGTACTGATTTCCTACATTTCCAATTCGAGTATGTAGGGTATCCAGGCCCAGTCAGGAAGGTATGAGCAAACATATAAGGAACAGCATCTACACTAGGATGCATCAGCATCTACCCTATTCAACAGCGTAAATGATGGAAGACGAGGTTAATA